>NC_043005.1:96126907-96191907 GCF_006345805.1 Octopus sinensis | reverse complement strand
CATGTAGATTGATATATATATATATATATATATATATCTTTGTGTTTACATTGACATGCCCTTGTATAAATATAATTTATATCTAAGTGTTATCATGTAGTATGTATGCTATATATATTTTGTATTTCCATGCATAATAGTTTATATATGTGTGGGTGTGTAAAGTTTCTAAATATATAAAACTTGATTGTTATGTTCAAGTGTATGCATTTTGTGTGTACACACACACACACACACACACATAAATATATATATACACACACACACACACACACGTACACACACATGCGATAGTTGCATAAATGGTTTACTTATGCATGATGTATTGAATGTGCAGATGTAGTTAATATGTATATATTTCATCTACCTTAATTTGTTCTAAACTTGAAAAGGAAAAAAAAAGATTTTTATTTAAATTAAATTACGACGAAACCCTGATTACTAATTCAAATTTATTAAGTGTAAAAAGAAATTTTCTACTGACTTGTCATAATTATTTTATTAAAAAAAAAATACCAGTTGAATATTTTTATCACTTTAAACCTCTCCTTCCCACTTGCTATCCATGCCAACTGTGTATGTAGAGAGAAAACAGATAAACAAACAACCCCAGGAAAAGACACTCCCCCCCTTTTTCCTTTCTTTTTTTTTTTTTTTCCACAGATTAAAAAGATATTTTACCCGTTATTATTTTATTTGCTATAACCAAATTTGAACCTCTTAAGTTCTTTGTGGTTAAATAACAGCAACGAGACTCCTATCTCATTATTCTTTTCTACTTCTACTTGCTACTTCACTTGAAGAGATGGATGAAACTAGAGGGTAGGCAAAATATGAAAGGGAAAGCCACATGGGGAGGGTGGGGGTATTGGAATAAAATTACTTAAAAATTTTTGACATGTAGTCTTAAAAGGACTTCCAGATATGATCTCCAAATTGAATACAGTATTAATGTTTTGTTATTGGATCTCCCCAGCCCAATATATTTATTATACATATATATATAATTATGTGTGTATGTGTGGGGGGTGCATCTATGCATGCTTGTGTGTGTGTGTGTGTGTGTGTGTGTGTGCATGTATGCTTTTTCCTTTCCTTTTGTGCTTAAACAATCACATAATCACCCCTCTTCTCCCCCTCCTCCTCTCACTTTCTCTCTCTTTCTCCCTGCCTCTTTTCTTCATTTCCATGATTGATGGACAAGAATTGCAGCTTCCTCTTGAAATGATATCTATTTAGTATGTTTCCATTGTTCCTTAAAATTCGGGAGTAAGAAATTACCTAACCATTTTCATTCAATGTCGCTTTTTTTTTTCTCAAACTAATCCCCCCTTTAAATATTTACTTTGTTATCTTAATGAATCACTAGTGAAAGGCTAATGACATACGAATGCTGATTGTCTATATATCAGGTACATCAGCAGGCTACTCTCTTGTTAAATCAAATGGAACCAATTCCAAGTGAATCTAATGTGTCTCCTCCTTGTTAACACTGTGACTAGACTAAACAGTAGCAAGAATAAAGATTGATGTTTGGTGACAGAGTGGCATATAATTTATATAGAAACAAAAAACATAGATAAACATGACGCTGTAAGGGAGAAGATGTGTAATGTAAAATGAAGGGCTAGGTTCATTTTATATTTTGCCATTAACCTTGATAATAAAGTTATTTAGTTTATCAGTTACTCCAACAAATGAATTTAGTTAAGTGTTTGTGGAATGATTATCTTATTTTTGAGAAGACTAAAGTTTTTAAGGTTTAATTTTGTGTTTATTTATAATAATATATGAATGTATTTTACAGAAGATGTGTAGGTATTAAAGTTATTGAAAACTGGGTGAAGTATATGTACGACAATATCACTTTTGTTATCTACAACATATTAAATATTAACACAAAATTAAGTATATGAAACTAAGTTTAAACTAACAGGAATTTGAATTGTAGAAACACAATGAGTATATTTGGTATAATTAGTTTAGCTGCTCTTACTAGAACTTTGGTTTAATTAAAAACTAATTTAGTTATGTTTTCTGAAAATAGAACAGGCAATGATAGAAGAAATGTTTGTTCTTATTACTAGGATTAAATAACAGATATTGTCTTTTCATTCTCTTCACTTCTTTTCATATCAAGAGTGGGTACATAATTGTTCGAATAGTTAATGATACAGAACATTTAATTTATTTTTTAACTCAATAATTTTATAGTTTTTGTAAAAAGAGGGAAAAGAAAAAGAAAAATACATGAGAGAAAATTTATTCTAACTTCTCACCATTTTGGGAACGTGACTTGTTGAGAGGTTTTCCCTAAAACTGTATCTGCCCTTGCAGTCATTAAAAAAAATTGATTATGCAAATTATTGAACATTTTAAATCTTGAATAAAAAGAAAGATCTGCAAGAGTGCCTGAAATACTTCATAACAGTTATCGAGAAGCCCATGAATTAACAATTTTTGTGTCTGAGGCACTGGTTATTCAGTGAAATTATGAAGCAAAAGTTTGGACAACGAATGTTAGCAATTTATAAGTAAATTATTTTTTTAGTTCTTCCTTATTCATTTCATCCTGTTAACTTCAGTTCACTTGGTTAACAGCACTGTCCTGTTTTGGTAGATGGCTTAAATGTTTGTGGTGTATACTTTCAACTTTTAGTTTACAGTTAAAATTTAAAAAGAAAATGAAAAAAATTCTGCCCACAATTTTGAATTTATTCTAAATTACGTTTAATGAAAAGGAAATGGGGCTAGCATTTCTGTTATACGATTACTGAAATTCAACCAGAAATAGCCAAAAATCCAGATAATGTATATATCTTACTTAATATCACACTAAATATTATTTCATATAATATTTGTCTGATGTCATCATCTCTAATTGATGAGTACCACCAATTCCTTACATGCAAATTGATTATGATTTCTTGTTGAAGCTAATTCACTTCATCGTACATTGCTAAACCCTTGAAAAATAGTTCCGAACATCATACTGTCTTATTCTACTTCTCCTTTTCATATCAAGAGTGGGTACATAATTGGTCAATTAGTTAATGATATAGAACATCTAATTTATTTTTTAACTCAATTTTTTAAGACAAAAATTAATTTATGATGTTAATTGATAATTGTTTTGTTAGATAGTTCTTGGTTACTTCCTAAGATTATGGTTTCAAATTGCCATGCAGATTCACTCCTTTCCAATGTGTCATATGATTCAGTTTGCTGTGAGTGTTACGAGAAAATATCTTCACCAAATTTGCTTCATTGTCACTATGTTTGATTATTGCCATTAATATGTTTGCTTGTTGCTTTCATATATTTGCTTATTTGTCTTATTCTTAGATATCAGTTTAAAGGGCCTAAGTATGTCCCCCTGGAAGTGCATAATTATCATCCTCAGTATGCTGCCATTTCTTCAACATTGTGTTGAGTCTTTGGGATGGTAGTCAGCCAAATTGTCTGAGATAAATCTAGAGAATAGCTAATACATCATACTCAAAAGCTTTCTAAACCTAAGAAGTTTTATCCTTTGTGTTTCTGACCCCTCCTGTCTTTTTGTAACTTTTTTCTCCTGTCTTTTTTGTAACTATCTTTCTTTCAACAAGGGATTTATTCATTAGAAGATTTGAGCTCAGCACTATACGCAAATGAAATACTAATTCAGTTGATGAAAAAACTTGGAATATTTATCATTGAAATCAACTGATATTCATTAAAAAAGATTTAATAGTTAGGATTCTATATAAAAACCAATATTAAATGGTATATGAATGAAAATTGCATTTCTCTCCCGGCCACATATTTTAACCCTTCAGCACATTCAGATTACTTTGTCAAGTGCAATGCTTATTTATTCACATTGTTTTTTCAATTAATCATGCATTATCTTGTAGCTTCATGATTTCAAAGAGATGATTGTTTATTTTTAGAGTGACATTGTCGAATAGCTATGAGAGGTTAGATCTGGCTGGTTTGAGCAAGAAAACTGGTAGACTATTTTGGCCTGATGTGGTTGGTTTAAATGCTAAAGGTAAGATTGAGAGAAACTGTGCAGGCCTCTTATTCAAAGGCCCAGTGTATGTCTCTCAGTTCCATGCCGACTCTATCTGAAATTTATGTTAAGGGCATATTTTTGTCTATGGAATACTCATTGACTTCAGGTAGTTCAGTTGATCAAACAACTAGAATACACAGTCTAAACTGATGGAGATCTTTTAACAAAGTGTATACTTATAGGGTAAAATTAATAACTAGAATTATATACAAAACAATATTAACCCTTTCGTTACTGTATTTATTTTGAGCTGTTCTTTGTTTCTTTCAATTACTTTAAATATAACAAAGAATTTAGCAAAATAACTTCGTTATCATTAATCTAGTGTTAGGAACATAAATTGTGACTTAGGTTTGGGGAAAGATTTTAATTCAAAACTTATGAAAACAAGACATTTGTACTCAGAGCCGGTTTCAGCCAGGTTGGTAACGAAAGGGTTAAATGGTATGTTTACCAGCAGTAACAGCATAGTTTTATGAAAATTTATCATAAAATTATGTGTGTGTGTGCATGCAGATACATTTCTCCTTTAGAAACATCATTTTATTAAGCTAACTTGAATTCACTAGGCTTTAATCTTCCACCTTTCTCTCTCTCTCACTCAGAGCATGTAAAGTTCTTCTTGGTTGAATTCCAGTCTCATCTTTTAAATGATTGACGAATATGTCTTTGTTATGACTAATCTAATTTCAATGATGTCAGACTTTCCAAAGTAGGCTCTCACTAATCAACTCCTGTTTGCTTCTTCCAGTGTTCACTAAAGTCTTCTTTCTCTCTTTGGTGCCTGAAACATTTGGTAGCTTATTTTAACATCTTTGTTTACTAACGTAGGAAATCTGAGTTATTGTAGGAAATTGTTTCTCATATTGTCATAAAGGTTTTTTTTGTTTTTTTCTTAGACAAAATAAGAAGTTGTTGATGTCCATGCCATGTGTTTAAGCAATGTAGGTGAAGTAGCTCTGACAAGGAATTGAACCTGAGTAGATTCATCATACAATGTCAATAGTGGTACTGATAAAGGAAGAAATCTATTGAAGGGTGTGTAAACTATTCAATTGATTCTAATATATTATTGGTAACTATCAGTAATGGAGAGATGAAAGTTTAAATTAACCCTAATGAGATGGATTACGACTCTAGTCTGGGAGTTGATAATAGTAACTGATGCTATTGATTTCCAATATATGGGAAGTGTATGTATGTGTATTATATATATAGGGTGAACTGGCAGAAACAATAGCGCGCTGGGCGAAATGCTTAGCGGTATTTCGTCTGTCGTTACGTTCTGAGTTCAAATTCTGCCGAGGTCGACTTTGCCTTTCATCCTTTCGAGGTCGGTAAATAAAGTACCAGTTTCGCACTGGGGTCAATATAATCGACTTAATCCCTTTGCCTGTCCTTGTTTGTCCCCTCTGTGTTTAGCCCCTTGTGGGTAGTAAAGAAATATATATATCAGTTATGTGTGATATGTAGCACTTAGAATATTCTTGTAATCTTGATTTTGTTTTTGCTTTTTTAATGGTATACATTACATTAAATTCTAATAGTTTGTAATACTCTTTAAGTCTGACTCTTAATTGGAACAATTTTGTTTCTTTCTCCTGCATCCCACCTCTCATTCACATACATTTTCTCTATCAAAGTTTTGCGATTTTACTGAAAGTGTAATAATATTTCGTGTTCCTTAAGTGATGTAAGCTTTTATTAAATCAATCTTTTAGTAATGTGACCTGATTTATTATGAGTAATATCTTAAGTCCTCAAAATGCCACATGGTTGACTTTGCCTTTCATTCTTTTCGGTTCGATAAAATAAGTACCAGCTGAACACTAGAGTCAATGTAATTGACTTAACCCCTGAAATTGCTGGGCTTGTACCAAAATTTGAAATCAATATCTTAATAAGTCCTGCTGTTAGGGAAAGATTGCTTAAATATCTTATATATCATGTAGTTATGTTTATATATTTGAGCTGTCTCTTAGAATGTTCTTGTCCATGGCTGAACTTATTGGACTAAGTGAGAAGAAACAATACCAAAAGGGTTTGAATTAGCAAGAGCTTGCTACCATTCTATGCTGTGTGTGTGGGTGTGCACTTATTTTTTTCCTTACTTGCCATCTCTGAAGAGCATGTGGTGTTACTTAACCATGCTGTTAATATCCAGTGTGAAACCAATTAGTAACATTGGCTGAAATGAATCTCTAATACTGAATTCTTTGACGTGTTATCAACTAACCCATTCCCCATACCACCAAAGTCAACTTTGCCTTTCATTCTTTTAGGATTGATAAAATAGTACCAGCGGGGTGCTGAGATCGATGTAATCAGCTAGCCTCCTCTCTCCAAATTGCAGGCCTTGTGCCTATCATAGAAAGATTATTATTATTCGGTAGCAAAGCTGACAGATTCGTTAGCATGTCAGCCAAAAATGTTTGGTGGCTCTTCTTCCAGCTCTTTACATTCTGAGTTCAACTTCACCTTTCATCTTTTTGGGGTTGATAAAGTGAGCACCATTTGAACATAGCTGTCAATGGAATTGACTTCTAACCCGCTTCCCTAAAATTTCTGCCTTATGCCAAAATTTTAAAGCATCATGATGATCATTATTATTATTTGGTTATTTTGTTGATAAAATATACTTTCACTTATCTTTCCTCCCATTAGTATTGGTCATACATGCATGCATACATACATATTAAAAGACTAATTTAAAAATGGGGAAATGAATTATCATTTTGTTTAGCTGAATACTAAGTAGTGTAAACTAGACGTCCTTTTTTGTTGTGACTATGTCACTTCACTTTATATCATCATTCTCTTTCCTTACTGTTTGAATTACCAATCTTCAGATCTTTTTTAAAAAATAACATAAAGCAAATATATATATATATATAATATATATATATATATATATACTACTAATATAGGATGAAGTTTTTTTCTACAGAAAAAAATTCCATCAAAACATGTGGCAGCATATTAAAATACCTTTACGGTTAAAATTATAAACAACTTATAAGTGAGGGCTAAAGAAAATTATTTCAATGCCAATATGCTGATAACAGACTATTAAATTGTCAATTTCCACATATTATTTACTCGCTACAGAAAAAAACATGAAGAACTGTAATCGGGCAAGCTGGCCGTTAGAATTTTTTTAAAAAGTTCGTTATTTCTATATTGAATCAATTTCAGAATTAATCTCATAAAAGATTCTTTCCTCTTCAGTAGAACATACGAAAGAATATAAATAAGATACTTACATGCGCCCAAGGAAAAAAACGAAGCAAAAATCATGAGTACATATAAGTACCCCAGATATATCTAAAAATAAAATTCTTTGGTCAGCCTCAGCACAACGTGTTGACTTCTCCACTATAGGTTATAGTGGTTACCAGTCCCTATAGCGAGTAGTAATAAGTCTACTACTAATATAGGATGAAGTTTTTTTCTACAGAAAATTGATTCAATATAGAAATAACAAACTTTTTAAAAAATTCTAACAGCCGGCTTGCCTGATTACAGTTCTTCGTGTTTTTTTCTGTAGCGAGTAAATAATATGTGGAAATTGACGATTTAATAGTCTGTTATCAGCATATTGGCTTTGAAATAATTTTCTTTAGCCCTCACTTATAAGTTGTTTATATATATATATATATATATAAATAATAATTCTTTCCAATTTTGGCACAAGACCAGCAATTTTTGTTACAGAGAACAAGTCGATTACATTGACTCCAGTGCGTAACTGGTACTTATTTTATCAACCCCACTGAGAGGATGAAAAGCAAAGTCAACCTTGGCAGAATTTGAACTCGAAACGTAAAAGCAGACAAAATGCCACTTAGCATTTTGCCTGGCATGCTAACGAGTCTACCAGCTCACTGCCCTAATAATAATAATGATGATGATGATGCTACTGCTACTACTACTACTACTACTAGTACTACTACTAATAATAATAATAATAATAATAATAATAATAAACAATCATTACTTTAGAAAATTACTTGGGTAAATACTATACTTTAATACTCTTGAAATTAGGTCAAATTTCATCTAATAATTTGTTAGAAACCAACCTAGTTTATGAGGAGACGTTTTACTGTTTTAGAAGACATTAGGTAATCTAGTCCAAGTTACATTACATCTTCAAGCTCTTTGGTATTATTGCAGAGGCTTATTTTATAAGAAAATAAGCATTACAAATGTAATGTTTATTAATTTATTTTGAATTAATCGTGCGTTATCTTGTAGCTTCAGAATTTTGATGATGTGGTTGCTTATTTTTAGAATGATATTGTAAGGTAGGTGTGAGAGGACTAGAATATTTGAATGAGCTGGATATGGCTGGTTTAAATGCTGCAGGGGTAAAGAAAGACAGGATGACCAATGCTTGGGCATCTTTGATCATTGATCTGCAGTTCCATTAGCACTGATCTGTGTCCTTTTCTAAGACTATAGAGTTATCATTTCAAAGATTGCTACTATTTCTAGCATATCAAATGACTGCCTAGATGCATCCTCCCTCATTTGGCTTGGAGAGGTTTGGGCTATAACAGGTTAATCTATTTTGTATGCACATCGTGAGTATGTAATATTGCCTTTATAAACCCAAAGCTTATGGAATTCACAGTAATATGAAATTAAGTAGCAGGAAGGCCATCCCTGTTTTATTTATTCATTTAAAATTGAATAGCTTCTATTCTTCTATCAAAATATGATATTTGGTGAGATTGGGTTGCTGTTTCTAGTCTAGATACCCTGCTGTTTATTGCCTAAAGATAGCATCTACAATAGAGGATTCGACCAGTTGCTTTTATAGTATGCAGCACAATACTTCATTGTTCTGATTTTTAAAGCATATCTTTTTCATTCTTTTAAAGTATAATAATATGAAATAAATGATTGCAGAATGGAAGATGCGTATTAGCCACTCAAAAGCACATGAAGACTGTAATTACTATTTGTATCAAAATTTCGTTTCTGATGAAAATTTTGATACCAAATAATAAATATTTTAAGTGAAGTTAAGTTTGTGTGTTTTTGAAAAGCTAATATGTATCATCATCTTCACTGCAATCATTTTACTTTCAACACACTGACTCAGATCAAACCACTTTCCTGGCAAGTACACCTCCAAGATGAAATATTGTGTTTTGTAAAGAAAATATTCAAGAGTGTTTTCTTACAAAACCTTTTTTTTTTTATGTGTATGTGGAAGGAGTAATTTCTTTGAAACATTTTTCCCTTGGCCTTGTGCATAGCTCAAAAGTGATTAAACAGACAGTTGTGGGGTGGGGTGGGAAGATGCGTGAAATTAATTCCTATCAGTTTGGTAGATAAGTTGCTTAAATAAATTTGGGGGTGGGGGTGAGATATTGAAGTTTGCTTCTTCATTTCCTATTACAAGATACAGAATAAAATAAATAATATAAAACTTAGGTAATTTAACTCATAAACACTAAGTGTGCCTTCTTTAGGACTTTTAAAATTTTTTTCATTTGGTAAGTAGATCTAAGTTAATTAGATCTGTAATCTATTAGCACGTTATTTTTCTGCATTTGAATCCTTTTTTTTTATTTGTTTTTTTCTGGATTTCTTTTCTTCACTTTTTATTATTATTTTGTTCAATTTATCACAGCATAGTTTGTTTGTGTGTATTTGTGATAACAGTTGGGGGAAGGCAGGGGTGCCTTTTGTACCTAGTATTACTTTATGATGCGTGTTTGTGATAACAGCAAGCTTGGGTGGGAGTTTAGGGTGGGGATTTCTTCAATACACAATTGCATGTTTGTAATAATCCGATTGAGATATCAAGAAGAGAGTGAAAAAGAATGGGAGAGAAAAGGAGAGAGGGTGTGTGTGTGTGTGTTATACATACACATACAATTGCATGTTTGTGATAACAAAGGGGGAATCTGGAGGGTTGGGCAGGGGTTGGGGGGTCCCCCTTACACATGACCCTTTAACAACTGAAAAATGATTTAAATAAATAAAACTCCCTACCCGCTCTCTCTTACACCCTCTCCACCCTCAAAAAGAAAGAAGAAAAGAAAAAGGTGTACATGTGTTATTCTAATTGATATAATTTCTTGGATTAAGAAAACAACAGTAACAAAAAAAAAATTTTTTTTTTTAAATTTAAAAAAACAAAATGAAATAAAGAAGTAAAACCTGAATGAAATACCTGTGTGCCAATCAAAACTGCTCATTCATCATCATTCAATGAATCCATTTTTACCATCACCACCATCATCATCACCATCATACCACCGCCATCACCTACTCTTACAAACACATATACACACACACACATACACATATATACATATTCAACACTATTCAGTTCTAAATTTTTTCTCATTTCCAAAATACCTGACACCTATATTCTCCCTCTCTTATTTTAGCAGGTTTTTCTTTTGTTTTTTGGGTTTATTTTTTTGTTTTAATTACTGAGTTTTTTTAAAAAATATATTTGGAAACTTCTCCAAATGTTTCTGTAAGAAAATTTTTTTTTAATGTCTTTTTTATAAAAAGAAGAAAAGAAAAAAAGTTTTTTTTTTTTTAAGTGCGCTTTTTTTTCTTTTTCTGAATTTTCGTTTTCAGTGTGACAGGGGAGGGAGATACTTTAACTCCCCCAACATCTCACCACCATCACCACTACTCTATGTTAATATCATTTCAAAATCATCATTTAATAAATGATCACCATCGCCATCACCACATACTGCCCTCTATATCAGATCTTTTCACTCCCTCTCCCTGCTGCCTTTATTGTCCCCTACTCTTCCTTTTTTTTCTCTTACATACAGAAGAATTCATTAGTTTCCAAACTATCCATGAACATCCAAAAGGAATAAAGATGTTTGTTTTTATAACTCTCTGTTACTCTAACCCTTGCTCCCTTCATTTTCTTCCTAGTCCTTTGCCGCTGTCAATAACTGCTGCTCTCATATCCACCACACCCACCTCCATATTTTTATTTTCTCTTCTCTACTTCATCTCTTATCTAGTGATTATAATATACATACATACATATGTGTGTGTATATATATATATAAATATATATATGTGTATGTATATATATATATATGTATATATATATATATATATATACACATACACATGTATATATGTGTGTATATATATACATACATGTATATGTATATATGTATCTGAAGAAAAATGATTAAAGACAACAATAAAAAAAACAAAAAAAACAAAAGAAACAGATTTCAAGTTCCAGCCATTTGTCTGGGGAAGGAACGTACCAGTCATGTTGAATGAGAATATTATGAAATAAATGATATTTGATAAAAAAAAGAATCTGGTCTTAATTTTTCTTTTATGCATGAACAGAACTGTCTTTCTTTCAGTCTCTCTCTCTCATACACAATCTTCACTGTCTATCTAAATATGTCTCTTGACACCCTGCTGTATTTTCTGGTATACAAGTTGATATAATATGTTATGTAAACATTCTAACATTGTCACTTTCTTTTCGAATCCTGCTGTTTCACATGGAATTTTTGATCTTACAAATTAATCTTGATGTATAAGTCAGCTCAACTTTTTTGGCTGTAAATTTTGGTTTGAAAAATTCTACTTATATCCTGGAAAATATAGTATCTGTATAATAATATTTTCATCTGATCTTGGCAAATTTATGAAGATATTTTATCCATACTTTCCTTTAGTTATAATTGTGCGTCTACTCGTTATGTTATTGTACATCATTATATGGTTTCTCTTACCACTTATTTGGCAGATACAAAGAGCACTACTGGTAACATGTAACCCGGTACAACATGGTTGGGTTGTCGGCGACTAAACTGGTAATCCTATCTAGCTTGCTTGGTGAGGAGGGTGATTGTTGGACACCCCGCGGGACATAAATTAAGACCTGTCAAAGGGCAGAAGAACTACTGTGTAGTCAATGGCCAATTCACCAAGTACCATGTTGCAGTGAAGTGCCTGTGTGCCCCATTGACCAGGAGAGCTATGCTGGAGGGAGAGAAATCTTCAAGGAGGTCTTACCAGGAGACAGACAAATCTTAATGACAATAAATCGAAGTGTCAGCAGTAGGGCATGGATTTAGTTATCAGCAGGACCCAACAGATCAGATTCCTGGCTTTGAACAAGCAGGATATCATGCAGAAGATCTTGAATACAAGAAAATGGATGGGACCCTAATATTCTTAGATGGAAACTGCAGGACCACATGGAGCAGTGCCCTATGATTCCTATTGTATGCGCACCTGAAACTCCTAAAATGGGGCATCCTTTGAGACGACCTATATGAGATGAGAGAGAAGGCTATGCTTTACCTGAGGAAGTCTCAATCATGGAACTTCCAGATTATTTTGTCAAATGTAATGCTTCTTTATTGACATTGTTTTCTATTAATTATTATATTGTGGCATTGAGATTTTGATGATGTTATTTGTATATTTTTAGAAGGACATTGTAGGATAGTTGTGAGAGGTCATATCTAGCCAGTTTGGACATAAAACAGGTAAAATATTTCAGCCAGATGTGGTCAGTTTAAATGCTAAAGGGTTAAAGGTTTCTTCTCCTTGCTGCATAAGTTATTTATCTGTCTTACTGCATCGCCTTACTGGCACTTGTTCCCCGTGCTCATAGGGTGCTAAGAGCCTGATCGTTGCCACAGCGGCTAACTGGCTTCCATACCGGTGGCATGTAAAAGGCACCATTCGAGTGTGATCGTTACCAGCATCGCCTTACTGGCACCTATGCCGGTGTCATGTGTAAAAAGATTTGAGCAAGGTTGTTGCCAGTGCCACCTGACTGGCTCCCATGCTGGTGGCATGTAAACGCACCCACTACATTCTCGGAGTGGTTGGCATTCGGTTGTAGAAACTCTGCTAGATCAAGATTGGAGCCTGGTGCAGCCATCTGGTTCGCCAGCCCTCAGTCAAAATCGTTCAACGCATGGAAAACGGATGTTAAACGATGATGATGATTTCTCTTATCTATGTAACTGGCTACATATCTTCTATCTCCCTCTCTCTTATCTGTTGTCTATCTATATGGCTTTCATCTGTCTATCTTTCTACTTGGACAGTTGGGTATCAAAGGCCACAATCAAATGCTTGTCTGATGTTGTTGAAAAGAGCTCAATGTGGATATGGACAAGGAGAAATGATCAATGGACCAAGTTATAGATTCCATTGGTTATTTATAGGAAATACAAGGAAGAGAACTGGTTCCTTTGGTGGTTAGTGTGGCCTAGTGGTCTGAAACAGACCTGGGAACATAAGATCACAAGGAGAATGACCCAGGTTTGAATCCTGCTGGAGACAGGATTTTGGAAAGCAGCAGGAGGACACCTAGGGGCCATGACCTGGTTGGACCCAGCTCCTTTAGAGTTGTCAGGAATAAAGGCCAAAACACTTGTTGGATGGGAGTTCTTCTGAATATCTCCCCTGCTGTGCATTTACCTTGCAACAAGTTTCTGATATTTATTTTTTGCTTTGATAAGATAGCAACCTGGTTGCCTGAAAATCCAAGCCTGAGACTAACCTCCATTCTATTGGCAATGAGAAGCTGCTCTTTCCGCAGTCAAGGCAACTGATATAACATTGCTCAAGCCCCCCTTGAGTAGGAGATGGAGTAATGTACAACGGAATATTTCATTAGTTTGTAGCAATTAATTAAAAACAGGACACAAGTATAAGTAGCTTGAACAGAGAATGATTTCTGCCAGTCTCACATCTCTAAATACACCAGCATCTACACAGTAGTTCAACCTGCTAGAAATAGCAGCCAAGTTCCCCAAAGCACTTTCAATCCCAGCCATCTTAAAGTGGGAAGAACACATTAGACATCGTAGTATTAGTTACACAAAAAATGAAATGGATGGTGAAGGCCATCAATTAAAGCCTTGCTCAATCAGGGCTGATTTGGGGTTAAACAACCAACTTTAACCATTTAGCTTTCAGGTTACTCTGATGCACTGCTTATTTATTCACATTGTTTTCAGTCAATCATGCATTATCTTGTAGCTATATATCTTAAAATTTCTTAAATAGAAAAAGGTTTACTTAACTCTCGAAAACCGTGTCTTTTAAGCGTTTATAAGAAAACTTGTGGAATTACGTTAACAGAAATAGAATAAACAGATGGAAAATTCCCGTTTTCAAATTTTAGTTAATGACATTTTAAGAAGTGTTGCAATAACTACTGATTGTTAATTTGATTCTATAATTATTTAGTTGTTGTTGATATTTTAGATATGTATATTTAATTATTAGATTATAACTGTACGTAAATTGTAAGATATTACTTAGTCACTGAGGTATATAGATCGTAAAATAGTTATACGGTTCTTTTAAGATAGGTTATGTTTTTAATTTGATTTTTAAATGTATTTCATAAATATATTCTATTGATATTTATAATATTTATGTAAGTAATAATGGACTAATTAATTTATTTATTTTTAGTTATATGTCTATATAATTATTGATAGAGAAAATTTTAGATTTTTAATTACTATATTTGTTGATTATAATTTAGATACTTATTTTTAAATATTTTATAATTATTAGATGAGAACTTAGATCTAAAAATATGAATAGTGATTATTTTGTTAAATAATTTGGTAATTAAATATTGGAATATAACTGAGTTATATTCAAGAGTTTATCATGTTTTTAAAGCCAAATTATATCTTCAAAGATAAATACATATTTCTATCTATTTTTTTACCTTAAAAATAAATATTTAACATAATAAATGTGTTGTAGGAAATAATCCTAATGTTTTAAGTTTCTAATTAAGTTAATGGATTTTCTTCTATAAGAAAAATTATTATTTTATTTATTTCTTTAATAAAAACTATTATCATTAACCTGAAGATTGACTATAATTTAAATTTAAATTTATTTCAATTGAATTTAAACTTAATTGTAATTCGAATTTAATTGTAGCCATGAAACGTACGTAGTGTTTTTACTTATTATATATTTATAATTCATTTTATACTTTTTGAGATCTAATTTATAAGTTTTATATAGTAAAAAAAAAAATTACATATATATATAATTTGTTATTTATGTATTGGTTTATGTATATCACTGTTTGAGTTGCATAATAGTGGTTTTATCTCTAATTCCTATTTTATATATAAATATATGTGTATATTTGTCCCCCACCACCACCACCACTTGACAACTTGTGCTGGTGTGTTTACATCCCTGCAACTTAGCAGTTCAGCAAAAAAGTCTGATAAAGTACCAGGCTTAAAAAAAAATTAAGTCGTGGGGGTGATTTGATTAAATTTCTTCAAGATGGTGCCCCAGCATGTCTGCAGTGTCTAATGACTGAAACAAGATAAAAAGATATGTAAAGAAAACTATTGTTTATCTCATTTTATTAAAATATAATGTGTAACATGGCAAGCTGGGAGGTTTGTTACCACATTGGATACAAAGACTTAGGGGCATTTCTTCAAGTATTATGTTCCAAGTTGAAATGCCACTGAGTTCACCTTTACCTTTTGTCCTTCTTGGGTTGATAAACAAAGTAGCAGTTGGGGTTGATCTGAGTAAGCCGGTTCTCGTAAAATGTCATGCATTGTGCCTACAGTAGAATGGACTAATTATATTTATGTTTACTAATTGTATTTATGACTTACATATTTTTCATAATGCTTTAGCATCAGCATGGAATTTCTATAACCTTAAATTACGAGGTGCTGTAAAGTTCCTGGTTTTAAGGGTATCCCGAAAATCCTGATGAGAGGCCCATCCTTCCGAGTTCTTTTACATAACTTAGAAAAATGGAAAGACCACTGCGATAAGCATGTGAATGTGAGAGAATATGTTCAATAAAATCATAACTGATCCTCTTTTATTTTCTTTTACCTAAAGCCAGGAATTTTTCAGCATCCCCTTGGATATATTTTAAAAAGTTACTGATGCACTTCGATACTTCTTGCAGTGTACAAGTATGCCTTTGTGTGCTAGTGTGTCTAAATATATTCTCTGAGAAATCACTGATCTACATGAAAGAGGTTTAGTAGTGAAATTAGTATCGTTTATATAGGAGTGTTATATATAAATGATACTATATAAATTAGTATCATTTATATAGAAGTTTGAGATCTTTCATCAATACGTCAAAGTACAATTAGGTGATGAAGGAATCCCTAAATATATAACTGCAAAGTGATTATCTATAGATGCCATGAGTACTTTGCTACCTTTCAGTGCAAGGCTTAGCTTACTATGACCTGATCTAAATAACAGTGAACTACTCCAGTGTTCTCCTCAATAAAACCATAATTGCTGTCTTCACACACAATGACTTAACTGTTGAATGTTTGACAATTTCCAAATTGTAGAGTGAAATAGTTTTATAAACCAATACCGAGACCTCTGGAGATATGCTGTGACTGCAAAGACCCGACAAATAACGTGAGTTCATGGCTGTTTCCTGCACCAGCTTCACATAGAAGCCCCAGCCCATCCAAAAGTGCCTTGGACCGCAGGACGGCTTGCTGTGCTTGAGGAGACCTATTGAGTCAAGTACATCAACATCAAAAAATCAAATGGAAATTGTAGCTGTGATACCTGTGCCGGTGGCACGTAGAAAGCACCACCCGTACGTGGCTGATGCCAGCGCCACCTTGACTGGCTTCCGTGCCGGTGGCACATAAAAAGCACCAACTGATCGTGGCCGTTGCCAGCCTCCCCTGGCCTGTAAAAAGCACCCACTACACTCTCGGAGTGGTTGGTGTTAGGAAGGGCATCCAGCTGTAGAAACACTGCCAGATCAGACTGGAGCCTGGTGCAGCCATCTGGCTTCCCAGACCCAGGTCAAACCATCCAACCCATACTAGCATGGAAAACGGACGATGATGATGATGATGAATACATCTAGTTTCAACCAATAACTTCATTGATAAAATTAATATTTCCTGTACATAATGACCTTTGATGCCAATGTATTGAACCCATCTTTGTAGTAGAGTAAATGCAATATCAGAGCAAAGTGTTGTTGAAACATCAATGTTGCTGAGCTAGTATGAGATACTGATTCACATGAGACTGTGTGTGTGTAAATAAAATAACCGTTTTCTCTAATAGTTGCTGAAAATTATTCCATTCCGTTTTCTGCAAGAAGACATGTACTACAGCTGTAGCCAATGGAAGTATGAAGAGCAATGCTTTGTAAGTCCAATAGTACCATAGATGTCAAATGCCAGGACTCAGTCTAGTAAAGAGATCAGCAACTTTGTTTTGCAATGGCCCATAACCCAGTATATCGTCCCATTTCTACTGCAAGCAATGCATATGTAAGTAAAAATTATTTTGCGACATGAGCACCATCTGAGCGTGATCATTGCCAGTACCGCCTGACTGGCCCCATGCCGGTGGCACGTAAAAAGCACCCACAACACTCTCAGAGTGGTTGGCATTAGGAAGGGCATCCAGTTGTAGAAACCCTGCCAGATCAAGATTGGAGCCTGGTGCAGCCATCTGGTTCACCAGCCCTCAGTCAAAATCGTCCAACCCATGCTAGCATGGAAAGCGGACGTTAAACGATGATGATGATGAAGAACTAGAAGTAAACAGACCACCTGCCTGATGGCCCACAAATTACATTGAATTTGAAAACAAAGATTGGTATTTGTAGTAACAGATAGCAGTAAATGAATGAACAAAGTTTGTTCTTTGAATTGTACTAGACAGTAACAGTTCTCTTATGTAGTTGCTTCACTTAATGCAGCAACACTTTAACAAATGCTTTGACATCTTGAAAGTAGGGACCACATTTTTAAAATATTAAATATTAAGATATTATGTCTAATAACAAAGATATAAATACAGCTACACTGAAAATTGTTAATTTTAGTGAGGAAAAAAAAGTACACAAAGAAAAGTTTTCTGCATTGAACTGTTTTATTGAAAATAGTTTTGATTAAACTAGTTCAATTACAAGTAAAATCTGTTTCTCCATGTTGTGTACAAAGGTGACTGTTGAACACTTCCTGAGCTGTCATGTTCATCTGCTTTTACCTAGCAGCTGCATATTAATAGGTTTTAGCACAAGTAGCAATTGGCAAACTAATTTACTCAAATTACAATACATAAATTAAAAAACAAATTACTGAACAGAAACTCAAAAACTCAGACCATCTTAATGAAATTATGTCGGGAATGGTAATAAATAAATAAATAGCTCATATATTAAATATATTTAACATGTAACTGATAAGCTTGATAAAAAAAAAGTTTTAAATTAAGTCAGTGTTTCAGAAAATTACTACCTAATAAACACCAGATTTATATCTATTTCTCTTCTCGAGTTTATAATTACTCTGAAAGGTCACACAAATACCAAAACAATACTAGAATTCAAAATGTATTGCACATTCAAATTTATTTTTCAGAATCTAAATGACTGGTTATTTGGCAATTGCATTAACAGTATAATAACCTAAGTCTTTTTATAATTTTATTGTGTGGAAGCTCATACTTAAAGATTTGAGACTGGTAGGATACAAGCATCATACAAGAGATGAAAAACTCCTGTGAAAAAATAGGCCGTAGGAAAAACAGAATTTAGAAAATGGTTAAATTTTAAAGTCGGAAAACCAGTTCTTTCACTTGTTGACAAGTATTAAAATACATTCAAACTATTTCTTGTCAAATTTTGTGTTCCAGAAAAAAATATTTGATGATACATTGGTATCATCAAATATTTTTTTCTGGAACACAAAATTTGACAAGAAATAGTTTGAATGTATTTTAATACTTGTCAACAAGTGAAAGAACTGGTTTTCCGACTTTAAAATTTAACCATTTTCTAAATTCTGTTTTTCCTACAATTTCAAAATATAAGGTTCTGGGTTTTCATGTTAACTTGGATCTGGTTTAATGGTTTGTTAGCACAATAGAATAGTAACAGTGTTTTAATTTGATTACTTTTACTCAATGTTTCTTGCTCATCATCAGAATATAAATTTTTCGTGTCAGTTCTTGAGTGTATTGAATGATACACAATAATTTCTCTCGTAGTCAAATATTTTATGTGGTGCATAGTTGATCAATTGACCACAATATCTTACTAGGATTAAAAAAAATTAATTTTTTTTTAATTAGTTGAGAGGAAAGGGATTTTTTTACAGGTCCTTGAAGAGTGACGGGAGGAAAGGAGGAAGTTAAATGCTTGCAAAAGAATGTGCTCTGCTAAAGCACCCAAATACTAAACTGGACAATGGATTAAGTCTACCACCCAAGAACACTCCCTCTGACAGGGTTTCATAGTTTCTGCCTACCAAATTTCAGTGTTTGGTTGCAATGAGGTAATGGTAAGAGACATTTGGTCAAATCCCCATGCAGTGGGAATGAGCCTGAAAGCAATATCGTGATGAAGCAAGCTTCTTTGCCACACAATCATGCAAGCCAAAGTGATTCAGAGTAAGATCCAGATTCAGAAGCTGGAGGAATAAAAACCAAATACTATGATGCATTTAGTTTTATCCCTCTACAGTTTCAGAAATGATCACCACTCTTGTGTAGCATATAATATTCTAACAAGAATATAATATAATGAGAATCAATTGTGATAATTAGAGAACAGCTTGTTGATTTTGCTTGCTTGTAAATTGACATCGTGAGATTAAAATCAATATTTTGTTCAACTGAGAAATATGAAATGTTTCAGCGACAAACTAACAACAACTGCATTTCATTAAAACATTTGTTCTTTCCTGAATCAAAAACAACAAATTTATAAATTTTAAAACACTTATATAGACTGAGGGTGTACTTGGACAACTTCTAAAGCCAGCAACTTGTTCTTCCTCAATATGGCTTGTACCAAAATAGTTTGAAAGTTTTATAATGCTTAGAATGATTTCAAATCTGAAATATTCTCAAAAGTGCAACAGACTTTTGTGTTGGCTTCCAAAAAATAAATCAAGAGACAACTTAGAGTAGTATAAGAGTTTCTTTGAACTACAAGAATGCCATCAGTGAATTAATTTGTTGTAGCCAAACTAGTCTAGAAACAAAAACTAATCTTTTCCTACAGTATATAGAACTAAGAATCATCAAAAATATTACGAGTTATAATTAATTACTGTTCTTAAAAGACTATAATAATTTCTTTCCTCCTTTGAGCATCTATACTCCAAACTTAATTATTACGGGTTGGAAGGATTTACAAAATATAGCAGCTGTTTCATAGCTGATAGTTTTTTCTTGTGCCAATCTCCATTGTACCATCAAAAATCAAGACAGTAAAATATCCTTGAATGTAGCAGCTCATTGATGTAGCAATTTTCATTTTTAGCAGTCAGTAAATTAAATAGAACGAAGCCATTTATATATTAAGACACAGTTCCTGAAATATAACCCAAACTATTTTTTTATCATATGCTCATATTTCAATATCAAATATTGTGTTGGTTTTGGTTTACTGAAAAACCTTCAGATTAATTTGAAAATACATCAATATATTATAACCAAATTACTTAAAATTTAGAGCTTCTTAAAACTGAAAGTAGCTTTGTCTCTCTCTTTTTTTTTTTTTTTTACTGTGAATATATCTGCTTCATATTGCAGTATGCCATTTCTTTTTTGTTTGGTGCTGAACTTTGAATACCATCCACAGTCCTACAAGGAACAAACATTAAAAGCCAACAACATGAAGTCTTAAAGCAGTCAAACATAAAAAACAAACAAATCACGTTTACCACATATTTTTGAATGGAAGTCAATGATTCCATGTAACATTGCCATGTATATATATATATTACAAGAGAAAAAGAAGTCAACTGAGGAAAACTCCTTCAGTAAAATTTGTAATATGTATCAAAATATAAATACTTTTTTTCAAAATGGTCTAATATCACACTGATACTAGGATCAAGTCAGAGAAAGCAGGGATTATAATACAGCAGGAAAGTACTTCATATATCACTAGAAAATAAAGAATGAAGTGTTTGATGTTAAACAGACAAAAAAAAAAAAGGAAAAAAAGAGGAAACTTTTTCCCCCTTTAAAGATATATGCAATTTAGAAATAAAAATCATATTTTGTTTCAAATTTTGTTTATTTTTTTTTAAGTGATTGATATTTTGTTTTTACAAAATATTTAAACTATTGCATGGGATCTATTGTGTGAAGTGAATGAAAATATCTGTAGATAGTAAAAGAGATTGAGGCAAAAATGAATGTTCACATTTTGTCAATGGGTTTGAAAATAAGATGGAGCAATCTTTTGACAGATGATTTAAGCTGGGTGAAAGTGTGAAGTAATTCATCTTTAACGGAGAAAATATATCAGCACAATGATGACAGTAACTTCACGAAACCAATAGCTGAGCACCAGAAGCAGATAGTCTTTGCAGCTTACAGCATCTTTCAACCCACTAGTTATTAAGTAGCAATTAAATTGCAAGTGTAATCCAATTGTTGATGATGGCTTTTACCGGCGATCTCGGTGGCGATGTCGGTCTCTGGAGCTATTCCCATGTGTAGTTCTACGGAGGAAATCATCAACATCTCTCTCATACTGTAACAGAAAAAAACAAAAGGAATTGTGGGATATTGCTTAACTATGTCAGTTAGTCATTCATTTTGTCTTATATCATTTGGGGAAAGCAGGTCCTCCATTAATGAGCAAATGGCTTATCAATAAAAATTACAAGTATAAAAGTTAAAATCTCCCTCTCTAGTAAAACAAAAAATGCTTTTAAAAGAGTAAATACATTTTCATTGAAAAGAAAGGCATTCCAATAATTACAAATTATTATGGAAAGAGTTTGATGAAAATACATATATATATACACATACACACACATGTGTATATATATATATATATATATATATATATATATATGTATGTATATAGCCATCTGCATAATAATACATAAAGACATGCAACCACTAGTCATATTATATATATATATATATATATTATATATATATATATATATATATATAAAACTAAAGCATCTAGTAACTACACATTTACATAGTGACCAGTAAAATATAGTTATCAGCTAGATAACATGCAAATCACAGAGTGACTGGCATAAAAGAGATAAAATATGTAGCAGCCAGTAGAAGTGCTACATAAAACAGTAAACCATGTGGTTGCCACTAAAAGATGTAGCACTCAGGAGAAATAAATGAAAATTAAACGAATGAATAAAAAAAGAATAATAAAACGTGATGACTACTTGACTTACTGAACGTTTCTCTGCCCAAACAGCACTCGCTGAGCGTTTATCTGTGCGCCTGGGATTGGAAATCGAAGCTGGGCCATACTCAGGAGGAGTCATGTAATTTCTCGGCCGGTTATCATAATGACCAGTATAGGTGACCATTGGATCCATATGATGTCCATATGCAGGAGGCTAAAACAATGAAGATAATTGCAACAGCATTAATAATGTTAGTCTGGAAATTATGTAGATTTTTTTTTATAACAAAAATTAGGTCTACAAAATTGTCAAAAAGTGAAAACTATAAATTGAACTGACTTACTGGTGGGCCATAAGGTGACATAGGTGGCGGTGGAGGTCTTACATGTTGGAACTCTCGCATGTAGTCACTATATGACTAGAAAACAGAAAATAAAAGGGAAAAAAAAATCCCCATTTTACTGTGGATGACAGAGTAATAACCAGTAATAATTTACTTTAGTTAATGATTAATTTTAATATATGGCTATTTTAAAGTTTACTTTAAAAATTTAAATGCTAGAAATGAAAGTACTAGATACTAATTGAAAATAATCTGATGAATTTATCAAAACCTAAATCTGAAAGATTAAATAAGTAGACAATGAGTCTGCTTATAAAAATTACTCAGTGAAATTAGCAAGAGGACATAAAGATAATTTAGTAAGAAGTGTTAACTAGCCATAAGTTTAATATACAATAGTCTCATAAGATACAAGATTAGTTATACAAATGATGATAAAATAAATGCATAATTAATGCAATGGAAAATTGTAACTGCTGATGTAACTCTAAATAAATATTCCACTAGAATGAGAAAACACCATCGTTATTTTTTAAGATTAGATTTATATAATTAATTTTAAATTAATTTTAAGTATCAATGTTACTCTACTCCGCAAGAGATCATGACAATGGTAGGCAAACCAATGAAACTTTGGCAATGTTCAGCGGACTATCTAGCCAGTGTTTTAATTGAAAATAAGATGAAACACCAATAAAAATGATAATCAAGGTTACAGAATGAGTGGGGTTAGTTACATGTGTGGACACCAAAAGTGTAAATAGCAAATTTGCTTATACTCGAGGTGAAATGCATTAAAAAAAAAAAGCAGTGTGTGTGTGTGTATGTGTAAATGTGTGCACACACACATATATATATATATATATATATATATATGCATATACTTATATAATATGGAGATACTTGAATATCTATAATGGAAAATTATAAACTAAAGTCTATAAGAAATATGACAAATGGAGAAGAGAGAATGAAACTTTCTGTTTCAACTTATGAAGCTATCATGAAAAAATTACACAGATACACTAAAAGTAAATATTTTATAAGTTTTAGTTTAGTTTTTTTTAACACTGCATTTTGAGTAACAGGGTGAGCGAGGCACAGAGTGACTGAGCCACATGGTAATAAAAAGTTTTCTTTTAATTATCAACATACAGAATAACAAAGTTAAAGTAAACAAAAACAAAAAGCTAGAGAAAAGAGAACTCGAATCTAAATTTTAATTCTAGCTACCAAAAGTATTTGTTGTGATATAAAAGAAAAAAAAATTGTAGAAAAGAGAACCAAGATGTAAGCAGTGAGAAAACATTTAACAGAAGATATTATAAATGGGAACTTGACAAAGTGGCGGCTGATGTAGTTTCTAGCAGAAGAAAGGTAGAAAACAACAAGTCAAGGAGAGTACATTAAAACGATAATGTGTTAACTAGAAAATATGAAGTCTTTTATGCTTTCATTAAATATTTGATGTCTTTTTCTCTTTAATCTTTAAAGTAATTAGCTGATTTTCTTTTTTCTCTTTTCCAAAAAATAAATATATAAATAAATAAAATCTTTAAAAATCAATATAAAATATAAGATATCAATGTTAATATAGTTAACTGTTATCACAGTGAAAAGAATGGTGTACGTACAGATGGACGGACTAATGGCCGTACCCCTGCTGCTGGATAAGTCCATGAGCTCGCCACACTGTTCCACTGCTGGGCGAGCCAAAAACAAAATCGATAATATTTAGCAATATGCCAGAGATATTGGAGAATGGGCCAGGGGTGGGAATTGTGTACAGCAGAAAAATGAAGAGCAGAAGAAACACTAGACAAAAGTTTTGGATGAGGAAAAATTTCAAGGCCACAATATTTTTTTTTTTTTTTTCACAAAAATTTTTAAGGTTTCAAAAAATTTTTGTTTGAAAAAAAAAAAAAAATCAACAAAATGCTGGGAATTTCTATTTCTCTAAGAGCAGTTCCATAAACATTTGTTTAGAGGTAAATAATTGTGATTTAACAGCTTTACCGTGTAATAAATATGAACATTGTAACAGTTCAACATTGAATTTTCTTTATGCAAGTATGTGGTGCATGCACATGCATATACATATCCTGTACATGCATGCACATATACAAATTCATTTCAAAGAAACACATTAACACATGCTATTTAATCTTGCTCCCCACACATCTATCTCTCTGTGTAAAGGACAACCTAAACACTTTGAAACTTGATACGCTGTCAACTGTCAAAATAACAGGTATATAAACAGTGCAACATGACCCTATAAAAAATTAAAAATAGATAGTTTCTATAATTGCATTTTGACTTTATATATATTCCTATATGTACTTTTATTACTGACAGACAATTGTGGGGGATATGAATTCAAAATTATGAAACAAAAAACATTTAGCCCACTTCTCTACCATGTGTGCTATCTGCACATTAATAAATGAGAAATGTAGTTATAAATGTATAAGAAACATTGTTTAGAATTGAAAGGATATATCAGAAGTATAACTGAAGTATATATCAGAAACTATCTTACATTTATTTCTTTATTGCCCACAAGGGGTTAAACATAGAGGGGACAAACAAGGACAAAGGGTTTAAGTTGATTACATCAACCCCAGTGTGTAACTGGTACTTATTTGATTGACCCCAAAAGGACGAAAGGCAAAGTTGACCTTGATGGAGTTTGAACTCAGAATGTAACAGCAGACGAAATACCGCTAAGCATTTCAACAGAAATGTTTTCTTTAGTTAATAATTTTTTTCTAAGCTTTTCTAAGAAAACATTGCTTACAAAAAATATCAGTGAAGAAAGATTTTCAAAACCAAGCCAAAATCTTAATAACTGGGAAGATTTGAAGATATTCTAAGTAAAAAGAAGCTCTATTTCTTCTAATTCCCCATGGCAAAAAAAAAAGATGGATAGATCTATTGTGACAAAAATATCATTGAGTTAACGAGCAAGTCTTTATGCAGTTGACTGACCAGTTAAAAATAGCAGCTAATTTCTCTCAAATACACCAATATCATTTAGCATCTGTTTTTCCATGCTAGCATACTTTAAAAAAAAAAAAAAAGGCACTGATATACAAGAAGATGGTGAACCTGAGGCTAAGTAACATTCGAGTATGTGTAATATATCAACTCAGTTGCCTAGTTTCAATATTTTTTAGATATTTTAAGACTAAGAAAATTCATTCATAATTAGGTTTGGTAAAACGGTTCCATATTAAAACAGCATCTCTGCACAAGATTACTTAATGAGTAACAAATATCTCAAGACAACTATTTCTAAATAAAAAAAGAAGAAAGAAAATGACATTATTTAAGAAGCTAATAGTAAAATAAAGAGATGAAGTGATGAAGGAAGCCAATCAACAAGCAACAGATCAACATGCTTTGTCCAGACTAACTTCAGCGATTTGGGAGCTTTTTTTAAAAAAAATATATAGTGTCATAACCGAACAAAATTCCACATAGACAGCTGTTATGGTGCTTCATTGAAAAGAATAAGTTACACAGACATTTCAAATCACAAATAGTTTGTCGTTCAACATTATTATTGTTAATGTTTGTGTCATTGGAACATGATCTATGTTTACTGAACTGTTCTTCCAATTAGAAAGTTAGAAAGAAAATACAATACGGAATAAGCAATAAAAGGAAATTAGCAAATAATACATCTGTTACATTAATAAAATGATAAATTTAGCTTTCTCTTGTCTTTTTTTTTTTTTTTAATTCTGACATTTACGTAAAAATGAGAGTTAATGTATACTTACTCCATTTAAGAATGTTTCTCGGCGAACTCCGCCATAACGAGGTGGCCTAGAAAATGCAGAAACATACACACATCACGTAACACGACAACAACATTTAAATCTGATCTTATACTCTATGAATGTGATACAACGTAACCAAGTTGCATGAAAAAGGTTACAGAGATAAGCATTTCTTTATTGCAGTGATTGTAATTAAGTTTTAAATATTTCCAAAGCAAAATACTTACCTATCAGGCCGCCTTTCCTTGTAATATGCATCTAAATCTGGAAAAAAGAAATTATAGATCTCAGTCAAATGTAATGCTAATTTATTCACACTGTTTTGTAATTAATTATGCTGTAACTTGTAGCTTCAAAATTTTGATGGTATGATTGTTTATTTTTAGAATGACATTATAGTATAGGTGTGAGAGGCTGGATCTGGCCAGTTTGAACAAATAGATTATTTGGGTCAAATATGACCACCTTAAATGCTAATGGGTTAAATCCTAATGCTTTCAGAATTATAATTGTTTCTTACAGACATATTAATATAAATGTACTCAACTACCACCACACACACCAGACAGAATACCCACATCTTTGTAGAGAAGACTTTTTAAAATCAGGTGTGATAGTCAACAAGTCAATTTAAGTTATGGATTGATTGCATTGTGTATTTAGATTTAAAAGCCACCAGCCAATCAAACTTTCTGTTAAACATAATAGCGAAAATCTTACTCAGATTACATCTGTGTTCAAGAGGAGTGTATGTGGCCATGACTGGAACATCTCACCTTCTCAACAAAACCAGTCAGCAGCCCTATGTTGTTAGTTTGGAGGAATCTTTCATTGGCAGTGGTGGAATATGCTTAATTGTTGTTTAGTCTCTGGTCAGTCCTGACCAAAGACAAAACAACAGTTAAGCATATTCCACCACTGCTGCCAATGAGGCATCCCTCCAAACTAACAACACATAGTTGTATCCTATCCACAAAACACATATATATCATTCATGTCCGTTACAAAATATTTAAAACATAGGGCCATAAGTTTATTGATTAAACCAAATCCAGTAATTGACCAGTACTTTATTGACCCTGAATAAATGAAGGGCCATTAAGCATAGTGGGATTTGAACTCAGAACATATACTGTAAAGCATCTTTTCCAATGCTCTTATGATTCTGACTGCTCTTTAAACAGACCATATTCAGTTCAAATATTCCACCTGATTTATGTTCAAACTGATTAGGTCTGACCTCTCATCACACACCTACTCTAAAATGACATTGTCATGAGTATACAATTACATCATCAAAATCTCAAAGGTACAAGATAATGTAGAGTTATGTGAAAAGAATAAGTATTACATTTGACAGAGCAATAGGAGTGTTAAAGGATTAAATGCATTATTAATCCTTTCATTACTGTATTTCTGTTGAGATGCTCTGTGTTTCTTTCAATTATTTTAAATATAACAAAGAATTTAGTAAAATAACTTAGTTATCATTCAGCTAGTGTTAGGAACATAAATTGTGACTAAAGTTTGGTGGGAGATTTTAATTCAAAACTTATGAAAACAAGACATTTGTACTCAGAGCCAGAGCCGGTTTCAGCCGGGTTGGTATAAAAAGGGTTAAGAGAAACTAAGGTATCTTTTAATAATACATTTAAGTGAGAGTGCTTTCCATATCCAGAGGTAGTTGGCACAAATCAGTTAAAATGCAACTTTCATCATATAGAAATAGTGGGTTTTAAAAGAAAAAAATTTTTTAAGGAAACTGAACACTAGAATTTAATACATTTTGATAGATATATTGTTTGACAGGACATTTTGTGGTTGAGTTCCTTTCATAATACCAAACAACATGTGATGAAAAAAAGAAAGGGGGTATGTCATTATTATTCAGTCATGTGTAAAGTTTATTTTGAAATAAAATTCTTTTCCTATTGGAGGAGGCAAGGCAATACCAATGATATTTTGCAGAGTCTCCAAAACTGTTCAGAGAAGAGAGGAAGAAACCATCACTCACTGATAAACCTTGAGACTAGGAACCTCGTTTAAATGCTTGCAACAGGGTCCACTAAGGGTTTGACGATGATGGTGTTAAACTAGGTGACAAATTCAATTTACTAACAAGAGCTGGTACACTTAATCCAATGGGTTTCACAGTTTCCATCTACATAAATTTACTCAAAGTTGCTAAGTAGATGAAGAGCTGCAAAATAGGATCAAACCTGATCACATGTACAGGTAAGTTTTTGTGTGACTTGCCAGTATGTCATGCCAGTAAAGAAAACCATGTGTCAAAACATTACAAAAGTGGGGGATGAGGTAAACAGGCAGTATATGAACACACAATTTGCATCCCTTAGTAATTACATGACTAAGTGTCTGCTTTGAATATATCTTATCTGTAAACTAGCTAAGTAATCTTACATTGATTTGAATCAAGTATGGAAAGACATAATGTAACAATTGCCCATTCACTAACATGATCTTTCAAAGGGGAAAATATAAAATTTGATTATAAATTCATCATCCCAACATGCAACAGTAAGTGATGTGAACAACATACAGAACAGTTATGGAATGAGAAAGAAAAAAAAAGAAAAAAAATGAAGCTGTTGGTGTATATTGAATTACTATAATTGTTGTTTAGTCACAACTCAACAAGGTTCAAGCAAGTCTATGATCAAAGACATCCCAGCTTTTATCACCATAATTTTATGTGGATCTAGAACTATATTCTTATCATCATCATTTAACATCCGTTTTCCGTGCTAGCATGGGTTGGATGGTTCGACTGGAGTCTGGGAAGCCAGGCGGCTGCACCAGGCTCCAGTCTGATCTGGCAGTGTTTCTACAGCTGGATGCCCTTCCTAATACTAACCACTCCGTGACTGTAGCGGGTGCTTTTTACATGCCAGGGGAGGCTGGCAGCAGCCACAATCGGTTGGTGCTTTTTAAGTGCCACCAGCACAGAAGCCAGTCAAGGCGGTGCTGGCAACGGCCACGTTCAGATGGTGCTTTTCACGTGCCACCGGAACAGGTATCACAACTACAATTTCCATTTGATATTTATTTTGATGTTGATGTACAATAATGAACATTTCCAAATTAAGTTATACAAACCCGACTGAATAAAATTTCCTGCTGATACTTACTATTCCTATTGTCATAGTCCATACGAGATCTCTTTACTCTTGGTGATTCAAACTCCTCTCTGTGTCTTCTACGCCTGCAACATGAAGTAGAGCATAAAAAAAAAAAAGGGAACAATAAAACAATGTTGACAGTAACTGCAGCATGCAATACTTATTTGGCAAATAGACATTTACTAAAAGGGGGAAAAAATAAAATAAAACAGCCCTCAAAACAAAATGTAAAAAAAAGAGCACCAAATATATAAACATAATTTCAAGTGGCATCAGAACAGGATTCCAAGGAAGTAGATTGAAATAAAATGGCTTCAATTGCTATTTCAGCGAATCTTACTAATTTATATTTTTGGCATTTATAAAAGGTACGAAAAATAGCTTCAAAATTATACAATATGGAAATAAAATACTTATCAGATAAATTTTATTTTATTTTGATGGATTAGAAGCTTAAACCAGAATGTTTTTTAAAAACTTGTTATCAATTCTAACTACATAAAATGTTTCACAATAATTGAAAAGATTTAAAAAGAAAAAAAGAGCTTACCATACTAAGGGCTTGTTATATAAAAGCTCTAAAATAAATTTTATACTGGAATACTTAGAATTCTTTAACATAAAATAACACATTTTGTATTTTCAGTGTTCCAAATTATACTAAATCACAAACCAATCATATTCTTTTACTCATTTCAGTCATTTGTTGAACACATCGACCCCAGGACTTATTCTTTGTAAGCCTAGTACTTATTCTATCGGTCTCTTTTGCCAAACCGCTAAGTTACAGGGACATAAATACACCAACATTGGTTGCCAAGCGATGGCAGGGACACACAAACAGACACAAATACATACATACACACACATATATATATATACATATACACAACAGGCTTCTTTCAGTTTCCTAGTACCGAAAATCCACTCATAAGGCTTTGGTCAGCCCAAGGCTATAGGAGAAGATACTTGCACAAGAGGCCATGCAGTGGGACTGAACCTGGAATCATGTGGTTGGGAAGCAAGTTTCTTACCACACAGCCACTCCACTTGCATTGACATGAGAAAAATTGTAGATATTCAATACTGTTGTTACCATACATGTATATGTCATTTATACAGTTATATTTTATTTCTTATTTCTACAAAACAACTTAGCACAGAAGCTAATACTTTGTTTGAGGAACCACTTAGATAATTAAACATCTTAATAATAATAGTGTCTAACAGGGGCACAAGACCAAAACAATGATCATAGGAGTATAGCCAACTTATTTGGCTATACTCTCTCAGATTTATCTGACCCAAGTACTTGAGTGGTACCTATTTTATCACCCAGGAAGGATGCAAAGCAAATTCAACATCAGTGGGATTTGGACTTAGAACGTAAAAACTCGTTACTAAATACTATAAAATATTTCAACCAATCTCTATATCTATAAAGCTGAAGTTGTCTGTGTATGGCAGGTTTGGTAGCCTTCAACTAACACTATCTCCTCCGAGACCCTGCGGCATAAGTTAACCAAAATTGAAAGCATGATAGAAAAAGGCTTGCTCTTCATTCCGTAGAAGAAAAAATTCAAATCGGACCATGTTAACACCAAAAATTATTTACATCAAAAAGGTGCTTTTTTTCTTTGAAAATTCCTATTTTTTTATGATTTTTTGACTGCTGTGTCACCATTTTTCGGTGTATTTCAACCAGAAAAGCTACATAATGCAAAATTTTTACTTTTCAAAAATTCTAATTCTAAAGGGTGGAAACAAAAGCGGGCAATGCCGGGCGATACTGCTAGTTCTTTAATAAAATTCTAAAGTCCCAAAAGATAGTGCTTAACTTCAGCTTTTATAGCAGTAAGCAAATGGAGGATAAATCTTACTTTGGAGAGGAAACACAGTAGCTAAATTTTCCAGAAAAGCTCTGAATCTGTTTGTCATATTTTCCAGCATACAAATCAAATTTTCAGAACAAAAGGACAGGTCAACTTATATACCAAGATGGCTTTGGAAGATCAAACATTCCATATGAAATGTAACAGGATTTGGAAAGACAGGGACAATGTTTGAATTTTTTACACATGTTTACACTATATACTACATCAACTTGTATGCCGGAAAATTTGGTATACCAAAGACAGTGGGCACTGTCTTGCCCACAGACAAATCTCACAATGATATTGAATTTAAAATCCACAAGTCAATAACTATCTGACATCTTATTCAGTCATTTCAGCTATAATAGTAGCAGCAGAATCAGGGAACTTAAGCCAATGCCAGTGTCGATAGCAAGAAGCAAGTGAAAAAGAAATCTTTTCTTGGCTAAGATTCCAATCTGTCATAGGTAATAAGATTTGTTATGCATACCTGACATTTAAGTAATCCAAGGTGTGCAGAACAAAGTATATTAAAAAAGAGACAACATGACCCAAAACTGGCCGTCCAAAATGTTTACATCCTCTGACACCATTATTAATATTCTATTAATTTCAACCTCAATATTTCATTAAGACATGAAACTATAGGTTTGATAAGGAAATTTAAGATTATCAAAGCTTCTATCAGTCCATCATCACAGCCAACTGTGAAGGATAATCAGCCATAAAAACTATGCCATTTAAAGGAACAGAAATTGGATTTTTTTTTTCGTCTGTGTCAGATGAAGAAGAGCAATGAGTGGTGAGAAGCTGTTGAAGCCTGTCCAAATCATGTCATCATGGGAAAACAGATGTAAAACAATGACGATATTGTCATATGGTGCAAAAAATACAAAGAATCAGTTTGGGGATTATGTGGTAGCACAGAGAGACTATTACCAAATATGAATAGCAAAACAATATACAGCCTTCGTAATAATAACAGTAATAATAATAATAATCCTTTCTGCTATTGGTACAAGGCCTGAAATTTTGGGGGGGTAGGACTAGTTGATTATATTGACCCTAGTATGTAACTGGTACTTATTCCACCAACCTCTGAAAGGATAAAAGGCAAAGTCGACCTCAGCGGAATTTGAACACAGAACATAAAGATGGACGAAATACTGTTAAATATTTTGACTGGTGTGCTAACAATTCTGCCAGCTCACCACCAGTGATAATAAAAATAATCCTTTCTATTAAAGCCACAAAGCCTGAAATTTTTAGGGAAGGGACTAGTTGATTACATTGACCCCAGTGCTTCACTGGTACTTAATTTATTGACCCTGAAAGGATGAGGTAGTAAAGTCGACCTTTGCAGAACTTGAACTCAATGTAAAACTGGAAGAAATGTCGTTAATCATTTCTTTTTTGGCTGCCTTAACAATAACTTCTTCTAGTTAACTCAATAGCCAGAAGATAGCAACAAAATAACTAAAGAATCTGATAAAATATAACACTTGTAACACCTATTTCTTTATTGCCCACAAGGGGCTGAACATAGAGGGGACAAACAAAAGGATTAAGTCGATTACATTGACCCCAGTGCGTAACTGGTACTTAATTTATCAACCCCGAAAGGACGAAAGGCAAAGTCGACCTTGGCGGAATTTGAACTCAGAATGTAATGGCAGAAGATTCTACCAATGCCTAGTCCTGTTTACTGACTATAACAGGAAATAATCAATACAAAGAAATAGTAAAACAAAATTGCTTTACTAGCAACTGAGCTTAAGCTCATTGAGAGTCTCTGTCAATAGGGTGAGCAAACACTACATCACACTTTAAATAGTTTATGAAAAGCTAAACAAACATTCATCTAAATTTTTGAAAGAGTATTTTCACTACAAAAACTGAAGCAATAATATAAACATGATAAAGAGAGATTCTGTGAAATGTTAATGAGTATAATTGCCATAAAGAATGAAAAGTTTCCTTGGATTCCAGACTTTACCTTGCAACATGTAAGTTAAACAGGTTATTTATTTGGAACTAGAGATACGGCTATGCATTTCGCCCGGCGTGCTAACGTTTCTGCCAGCTCGCCGTATAGACTTGTAACACCTACTGTAGCCAGTAGTCCATAAGGAAGACCAACTCTTGACTTATGATCTTTGCTCAAATGAATTCCCAACACCATCTCCTCTAGCTTCTTGATTGTTAATTCAATCGACAATAAATATAACTATGGTTTAAAACAATGAGGCACCAAGTTTAATAGATCGGTTAGAACAGACAGGGACTTCAGCAACACTGGGTGTGGACCTCCATAAACTAATTCAGCTGTAATTAGGGAATTATTTTGAATGGCTAATGTGAAACAACAATCCACTGATAATCTGACTTCCAGTTTTAAAAACTACGGGAAATAAACAAGTTTACCCATGCCTTTCACTAGTTTGGCCTTTCAGTCAGCACTAATAGTTTTATGTAGTGTGTGTATCAGATGAAGCAAGTTAGTCTAGAAGATTCTACCAATGCCTAGTCCTGTTTACTGACTATAACAGGAAATAATCAATACAAAGAAATAGTAAAACAAAATTGCTTTACTAGCAACTGAGCTTAAGCTCATTGAGAGTCTCTGTCAATAGGGTGAGCAAACACTACATCACACTTTAAATAGTTTATGAAAAGCTAAACAAACATTCATCTAAATTTTTGAAAAACAGAAAGAGTATTTTCACTACAAAAACTGAAGCAATAATATAAACATGATAAAGAGAGATTCTGTGAAATGTTAATGAGTATAATTGCCATAAAGAATGAAAAGTTTCCTTGGATTCCAGACTTTACCTTGCAACATGTAAGTTAAACAGGTTATTTATTTGGAACTAGAGATTTCATGCAAGCAGCTTTAAAATTGACCCCCACTCATCAACAAATTGAAAAGAAAACCATTCTTCATCCCTTAATAACTATTGTCAACAATAAAGCTGACTGAACAAAACCTTAGTCCAAATATGCAATCTAGTTTACCTTACATATGACAAACCTTTGGAACTCCCGTCTTTTAAAGCATAAAACAAACAATTCAAAACACTCAAATACATTATTTCCAATACAAATAAAACATTAAACCATGAAATATATTTTGTGCTAGAACGGATCATTCATTTAGACAGTGCATGTGTTTATTAACACTATGTTTTACCGATAATTCAATCGGGTCCAGATATATTAGGTAATACAGTGAAGAGTATGGATGATGACAGAAAGGATTCACAGACCACACCTCACCAGGTATCATAGTAGAATACATTTTTGTTTTCTTTCAATTGATGAAGTTCAGGTTTTAACAGTCAAGCCTGACTTATATCCACAGACTACAAACAAACCTGATACTACAACAGCATTCCTATAACAAATCCCTTTTCCTTTTATCATGGTTTTCTTTGACTCTCTTACATTTAATTGTCTGATATTTAGGGTGGGTTTGTAGAATGAAAAAGAAAAGAGGAAAATAAAAAGAATGAGATAGAGAAAGAAAGAGAGAAACTGAAGTTGGGAAAGATAAGAAATTTTTCTCAGTAAATAATGATTGTTGCCTGAAGCCTACAGGGACACAGTTGTACTGGAATATTGTTGGAGAGAAAAGGTAACATAATGGAAACTTTAATCCTTCAACATTCAGATTACTGCCAAATGCAATGCTTATTATTCATAATGCTTTGAATTAAGCATGATTTATTTTGTATCTTCTTGATTTTGAAATTTTTAGAACGATGTGGAAACAAGAGGCTGGACATGGCAGGCTTGAAGATAAAACAGGTAGAATATTTGGGAAGGATATGACCACTTCATATGCTATTAAGATTAATGGAGTAAGCTTAAAAATTCAGAAGTTTGTTTTGCATACATTTGTAAACAGGGATCTTGAAAAGACAGGGATAGAGCTTGGGAGTAATGTTTCAGGTGATACAGAGATAATTATAGAAATATATTCAAAACAATGTCAATAAAAAAAATAAAAATTGTGTTTTAAAAAATACCTTGAATTCAACATTACAATAGTTTTGTATCTAAAACAAGTGAAAAATTTGAAGCTACAATAGCTTCAAACAGATGTTTTCAAATGGTGCAGTGCAGCACACTGGTGCATTCCAAAAGATAGCTAAATGCACCCCAGATTTTTTTTAATAAAATTAGAGGTTTTAGAAAATCTACACTTAATAACTTGATAACTGTTATTCATGATTTTGTTATGCACTAATATAATTAATAAAAAAAGATAAGTAATATTTTTCTAATATGAACTCTAAAACAAAATAAATAAACCATTCCATGTGAATATCACTAGAAATGTTTGATCTCCAGTGAGCCACAAAGTAAAAAAAGGTTGTGAATCACTAGCTTAAAGTCTCAACAGATTAAAATTTTAAGGTTTCAATTACATGATCATGCAAATATTTAGATTTTAGTTTAAAATATTTGACAACTTATATCATTAAGTGTGCTTGTATGTGTGTGTGTTCCTGTATTAACTGACATTTTCGGCACACCATTCCAATCAGTATTCACTAATTTTGATCTCCTAACACCAATTTCATCTCTAATATGCAAGACCTTGAAGCTTTTTGTACTTGTAGAAATTGAGCTGAGTATGTAGGTTGTAGGTTTTTTTCTTAGCTTTATCATTACCATTTAAAAACACAAAGAAAGATAACATTGGGAGATAGAAAGGATAAACTGCTAATAATTTAAGCAAATTGAAGAATAAAATTTTATTTTTTTTAGACTGAAAGTTCCCAAGAAAGTAGGTTTGTATGTTTATGTAAATCACATTGGTTGATCTAAAATTTAAAAAATAAGAAAATGGATCCATTTTTTGCATGAGATGAAAAATCCCATTAAAGTAATCACATTAAATAAAAATGAAAATGTGGTTACTGTAATTATTATAAAAAATACTTAGTCAACTCAACTTATTCACACTGATGCATCTATGTTAAACTCATAACTTTGGAAAACAGCAACTCACACATAATCATATAATATTCAAACAAAAGTTAATATAAATTTCAATAATACACTAAAATCTAAATAAAGAATTAATCTAACTGTCATCATACATATTGTTTTTTACATTTTTATTTTCTATGTTGGCATGATGTTCCTGCAATACAGCAGCTTTCTATGGGTGCTTTATTTATGTGGTGCCAGCACAGGAAGCATATACTCTATAATATCAAAAGTCTATTTGGGGATGTTCATCTTTTACCATCCCCAAATATAACAATAGCTGTTTCAATGCACATTTTCACATCAAGAATCTTGCAAAACAAATTTATTCATCATACTTTCATTTAAAGCCAAAACACACCTCCAAGGGACAGGAGAGTTCATACAAACAAAAAAGTTATTCATTTATACTACATCTGCTTCCAAGCCCAAACACTTCATTCTAATTATTATTTCTACACTCTCCAGAATCAAGACAGAATAATTAATTAGATGGCAGATATAATAATAGTTAAATCCCATTTATCTCTACAGCATAAATCAAAATCTTGGGTATGTTCAAGGTAGTGTTAACTTTTTAATATCCATTGCATTAAATATGTTAACAAAAAATAATTAGGTGATGAGAAATAAAGAAGAAAACTTATTCAGAACATAAAATACCTAAATTCCATTTGCATCATGTTTATTAGTCATTGACTGCTACTGCTTTTTACCCTCTGTTAAATAATTATTTCTCATTTTAAATTTTTAATATTACTTACAATTTTAATACGTTTGCATCAAATCAAGTACTGCTTTTCTTTTGGGCAGCCTCCGAATATTTTATTTTCTAAACAATTCAACTTTTCTAGGACAACCCATGCACAATCTTATCCATACAGTGATTCTTCCCATCCCTATTCCAGGAAGTACAGTAAAATCTAAGTTTTGCTGATGAGGTCAGAATAGAACTCAAACATTCTCAGAGTTGTTTACTGCACTTGCAGAAATGATTAAAATAATAGCTCTTCGCTAATAGTTGTTTATAACTCTAGTTAACTATTTGATGCTTGTTTGCATTAAATGTTAACATTCACTATTGTTTTGGGGCGAATGACATTCAAGTAATTTATCTTCAGAATACTTTTATTTGTGAGATTTTATGGAACTGCAAACAGAGAAACATAACTATTCTGAATACTCTAAGTTTAGGTCAATTATCTACAACCAATTTACATTAAAATAAACCTTCTTGTAAAATATTCTTACAGTATAAAAACAATTTTATGAACTATTTTTGCCAAAACAGACCATCACTAGTTTTTCTTAAATAATGAACCAGTGGAGTACAAACCTGACTATACACAGCCAAATTAACCCTTTCATTACCAAACTGCCCGAAAAAATTTTTGGTTAATGTGACCAAGCCGCCCGTATTTACCTATTCATATTTAAATGAGAATATCAGAGCAAATCTCTTTAGTACATTCGTGAAAACAAGTATTATACTTTGTAAAGACTTCAACTACAGTTTTGTACAAAAATCGAAGTGTAATTTTAATTACGTGAATTTTGGGAGATTTTTTTCCGAAATTTGTTCCTATTGTGTTTTCAAAATTTGTAATTCTGACAAAAAATGGATACGAATTTCAATATATCAAGCAGCGAGTCAGAATTCGAAGGCTTTTCTACTGAACACCTTCATAAATCTAACTCTATGACTGAGAAAAAAAACCATGTGGTATTTGATAATGAATCTGATGTTTCATTTTCCGAAAGTGAAAACAGTGAATCTGAGAGCTCCGACAGCGATAAAGAAAATGAATTGGCACCTGAATGGAGTGAAAATTTAAAAACTGTTTCTTTCGGTGATTTTTCTGAAGAAACTGGACCAAGCCAGAGACTTTCCCAGGAGAGTAAAGCCTTAGACTATTTCTTTTTACTTTTTCGAATGAGCCTATTTGAAATCATTACGGCGGAAACGAACCGTTACGCTAAATGTAAACAAAACGAAAGAAAGTGGTTTCCCATAACCTTAAATGAAATTAAGACTATTTTGCCATAAATATTATTATGGGTATCAGAAAGTTACCCAGAATAACAAATTCTTATCGTAAAATTTTGTTGTATACCCAACTGAATATTACCCATTTTCTATAGCGATGTTTGAACAAAATTTTAATAATTTTATATTTTGTTGAATTTACCTGTATCTACCTGCAATTAGAGTCACTTTGTGACAAAAATTATAGTGTAGAATTGGTTGAGAACATTTCATAAAATTATCTTCCAAAATTCACGTTAATATATTGATAAATAAAAAAGTTATAGTTGTTTAATGAAACCAGACTAAATTTATGATTACGTTAGAAATTAATTGAAACACATAAGGGGTGTATTTTGGTCAGAAATATAGTAACGAAAGGGTTAAACTAATTTCATATTCTGATCATCTTCATTTCACTAAATCTAACAGTTTTCCAAAATTCCCTTTCAATTACACACTAATACCTATTTAAGAGATTAAATTTATTAAATACTCAGTCGCTCCAGGCACATATACTAACTGAAAATCTTGGTTCTTAACTTCAGAACTCTCCAATGGTTTGAGGGTATAAAAGAGAATTATGCCAAGAATTCCACCATTTAGTTGATCTATGTCTTTTTCATTACCATCACAAATATATAATAAACTGTTTTGCTTGTTCTAGTAATAAAGACAACCATAGGCAGCCTAATACAGTTCACTACAATAAAAACACCTTTTAAGATTGTATTTTATCTTAGTGGTAAAAGCAGATAGTGCCTCAAGATATGGCCCATAAGGTTTTTTTAGTTTGTTTGTTTGAAACAGCATTCACCCGGGGTGAGTTGAGCTGGCTTCATTCATCCTCAGTGCTGCATCTCTCACAAACGCCGACCAGACCTGGCGATTTGAGGCTAACGACCGCGTGATCTCCAACCACTCCTTATTCCAATGGCGAATGCTGTAGATATGGGGGCCTATGTTGGGTTCCAGATCAGCCTTGACTGTCATCAGCCAGGTTTTTCATTGTCCACCACATCGCTTTCGCCATGAAGGGGAGCTGGGGTAATTGCTTCGTAGATGAATTCTCCTGGTTGACGACGGAGGGCATGACCCAGTCAATGCAGACGTCTCATTGGTTTAACAAGACACCAAATTTCAATTTTAGAACTACTTCTGCAATTGAATCAAGTAATATCCCATGACAACCACATGATGTAGTGGGCAGAGTATTTGGCTTACGATTGTACGGTCATGAGTGATTCCCAGCGGCATGTTGTATCCTTCAGCAAGATACTGTATTTCATGTTGCTCTGTACATGTAATTCACATTCTGTGTCACCGTGAATCTCCCTGAGAACCACATTAAGGGTGTATACATGTCTGAGGAGTGCTCAGCCACTTGCACGTTAATTTCACAAGCAGGCTAATTCATTGATCGGATCAACTGGAATGCTTGTCTTCGTAACTGATGGAGTGCAAGTTTATCACATAGATGATAAAAGAGCATGTCTATAATGAGAGAGTGGCATATCTGGACAACAAGAACCGGGTGTGTGACGAACTTGTGTTTCATAAATATCAAGATGAATAAAGTCAATGGTATCCTATTGTTCATATCAAAATGAGATAAATTTTCATCTCAACATAATTTATGAATTAAATCACCAACTGAAACCCACCTTTGATGTAGGAGCTACGTTTCCTAGATAGTAATGCTCAATGAATTATACAGTAAACCATAAACAGGTCATTGTTGAATACTTGCAAGCAAAGGTGTTGGCAGTTGACAGAAATTCAATAACTATAGATTTTGTTTCAAGAGACCAAGTACCAGAATATGACACCATACTTAATGTTACAGTATAGCATCTACTCAAGTAGACCCATTTCACATAACAAGGCTATCAGATATTAGGGTATACAATATCTTGTATTACTGCCCTTACACCTTTCAACCTAACAAATTAGTGTGTACACTTTTCATACATAGCTCAACCCATATACAAACTCAAAATACTCTTGGCCTCCAATACCCATATCTTTAAAATGTGTTTTTATTTATTTATTTTAAAGAGTATTTAAAATTAACATGAATATCTCACTGTCAGAATGATTTTGATATACTTTCAGTGAAATAAGGAAACTTCAACATATTAAACCTCTGACTCAATCATTTAAGACAGAGATAGTCAGACAGGGAGAGACACAGAAAGAGATGTGTATGTATGAAGTAACAATAATATCAAAGAATTTAAAAGATAAACAATATAGCGAGAGAGAGAGAGAGAATTAAAGAGATACAAGTTTATTAATTAAACACTTAACATGATGAGACCTCATGTATGAAAAGTGTAATATCTGAAGAACCAGGCTTATGAGTAATGAAAGACTATTCAAAAATTGGTTGTAAGACAACACCAATGAAGTTGCTGAATGAAAGGAAAAGTTTTATGAGATGTGGAGTGAAAGTAAATAGTCATTTGTGATAAAGCTAAATGAATCTTTACATCATAATCTATTAAAATGTTTGTTTATAAATCATGTTCTCAAAACTTTGAGCTAGTTATAGCTGAGGTGTTCAAAGCTGTAGCATTGCTGTGTGCAGTCAGTATACGACACTGTACAGGTTGAGCAACAGGCTCACTAGCTACAAGGATCCAGATCTTGTGGTAATATGCATGTTACAATAACTCGTACCTCTTTTGTTGAGTGTGTGACATTTATGCCTTTCTAAAGATATAAGCCAATATGATATTTTTATGGCTTAATCAGAAAATGAAGAGCAGAGCCTGTAACCTGTACCTTTTGCAGGACCTCCAAGACTGGTGGAGAACATGGAGGAAGCAGTACATCAAGATATTCATGTTATCTTCAAACTAGAGAGCCAGTATCTCAATTAAAGGTAGGTAGTCAGGTGGCAAATTAAATTTACCACATAAGAACAGATACAACCGATTGAATGAGCTTCTGCAGTTTCCATGTACCCAGTTTTACAAGACTTAGGCTGCTATGGCACTATGGCAAAAGACAGCTGACCAAGTTGTATGCTTTGCAGCAGTATTGAACCCAAAGCTATTTGATGATATATATGTAGTCATATGTCATCTTTGTAATAAATTTACAGAATAAATTCATGAAAAAATACTTTTAATTTCATAACAGGAAGTTAGAATTTGGGAGACATTAAATATTTCAAGAGGTAGCTTCAAAAATGATCTGTTTTTCACAAGTGGTAAACCTAGTTCCAATGGCAGTCTAATTGTAATTACCCTTGTAGTACAAAAAAGCAAAAATCAGTCCTCATACGTACTATTTGCAACTGGAGCAAAATCATAGACAAAGTGCTGCCTTAATGCTTAACTGAAACAATACTAAGAATTTATAGGATATTTTTATAAATTATTTTAGTAAGTGATAAAGATACATTAGAATTTGGATTGAAACTGCCTTGCTTAATACTTTGATTGTAGAAATCACATATATCTACTCATAATTTCATTACCTTTAATTGTGGAAGGCAGTCTTATATACCAGTCTATCTTTTGCTGAGAACTGTCATATTTGAAGCTAATTTCTGTTGAGTATGTCAATTTATTGAAGCAACATGACTTGCAGAAAATACCAATTATACTTTTTGGTAGATATTTTACATCATTACTGGAATAACTATGAAATTTAATTTCACAGTAAGAAGATTAAAACCATTTAATAAATAAAACTCACTGAATGACAAGTCATCAAATCAATTTGAAAAATTGTATTTCGTGTGAATGCAAAGTTTAATGTGGATATTAGGCAAATAATAATATTAATAATAATATAGCAGCAAATAATAATAATAATAATATTGGTTCAGCAATACAGTATCAGTTAGTTTCAAATTCTTTTAACCACATTTTTTAAACTCAAATTCCTGCTAATCTTCATCCATAAACTAATATTAAAAGATTTATTTACTCATTACTAATACGTGTAACATTTAATCGTAAAATTTTTTTTTTTGAAAATCACAACTAGGAAATATTCACTTAATAATAGCTACATACATGTATATGGATCTATATAAATAGATTAGTTAGTTAGTTTTTAAGATGCCTAGAGCAATATAAAACCAATATGAAGCTCAATACTTAAAAACAGTAAAGAAATATGTAATTTGAAGTAGTAAAATGTCTGTTCAATGAAGAACATTAGTCAAACCACGCTGCATATATAGGGCTAAATTAAAGCTAAAATATAAATATGCTGAATTGAAGCAAAAGGCATGATAGCATTAATAAAATAAATGAAAAACAAATAGGAAAAGTTTAGAATTTTTTTATGAGGTTGACTTCAATATATTCAGAATTCAGTGGCAAGAAAATTTAAAATAAAATTTGAATATTTTAACCCCCAAAACTTTTCAAATATTAATTCGGTCCTTTGTCCAGGCACCAGACAAACAGAAGTGCAGGGTTGATTGAATAATCAATATTTAGATGTTTAAAACCATTTAAGACGAGAGGAAAAAATAAACACATCTAAATCAAAATATGAAATATAGCAAAGCTTTAGTTGAAATAGTTTAATTATACTACATTGCCATAAATCAGAAATCTATCTATCTATATTGAACAGGGCCTGAACAATATAATCATATATAAAATTTCAAAAAAAAGAAAAAAATGTTTTATTTCAACATGTGAAATAAAATTTTATCAGATATTAAATTCCAGCAATGATTTCAAGAAATTTTTTATTATTTTTTTTATTATACTAGAATTAATATTTTGACCCAAATCTCAAATGCAAATGAAAAATAAACCAAAAGCGCAGGAAATTGAATAAGATCAATGAAATCAAAAGAGAATCAATGGTGAGGATATTCCCAGTACAAGAGAGCAAGTCATGAGCGAACTACTTTGAAACTGTATTGATTAATCTGTGCCACCATTGCAGCAGATTACTGGCTCTCAACAGCAACTATTTCAAAACAACAACAACTCAGCCTTTTGATATAAATTATGAAAACAAAAGTCAATAACATTTGTTGCAATAATTCAAAGTTATGATCTCTAATATACTCAAAAGCTTTCATAGCTGAGACTTAAACGATTTTTTTTAATCGATACTCCTATTAAATGAGAGTTTAAAGAAATATATATTAATAAATATTTAAGAAGTTGGAAAGCTACAAAGATGACGAGTGTTTTTTGTTGCATATACTTCATATCTTTATGCAACATAAATAAATTTTCTTTAAATAGAAGGTATAATATTAGCAAGAGCATATAGTTACTTCTAATATTAAAAAACAAAAAACAAAAAAAAACAACACACCTCTACATAAAAACTGCATGCAGTTTTGTATGTACTAGCTGTATTAATTATTTATCATTCACGTCACCCAAAAATAATTTGAAGGAATAAAATATTTATTAAAAGGAAGAAAAATTTCCATAAATATCTTGAATGTTCAGCTGGAGAATAATTCAGTAGAAACAATTCAAATAGTTACAAGTACATTACATCACCCTTTAAACTTAGATCTCAGAAAAAAATTGCTTCAAACTAAACATATATATATAAACTAAAAGCTAAATTACTTCTAAAGAAGTAAAAATATCAAAATGTAGGGGACAAGTTGATAAAGTTTAAAATACATTTGCTTGATATGGAAATAGATATTTAAGCATATGAAGTAACAAATGCTGAGTTACTTTTGAAGCCTAAAATTCTATTCTTAATCATTATGATGCCATGTAAAATGTTTCTAATGGAGTTCAATAAATGTTAATAGTTCAAATACAGAACTTCAACTGATAAAACTGGCATATATAGAGAGATGGACGAAAGACCTAACTTTATAATCAGCTTAACGAAGCAATAAAAATAACTGTATAAACAAAAACTCAACGATGCACCATATATGTTGATCTGTGGGTTAAATTATGCAAAAGAAAAAGAGGTAACATACCGTTTTGCAGTTTGAATGTCTTCTAGCATCTCAGTACCAACTCCACATACAAGCTGTATTCCATTGCTCACTACTATTTGTTTGCGTTTTAATTTTTTTTTTATGTTAACGTTCGTTATTTTAATGCAATATTTAGTTCATTATGTGGCATTTTGTGAGAAGTCCCACGCATAACAATAGTAGTATCACAGTTCAATTAGAGCTGAACACCGATGGTTATATAAATATATATTTATATATAGAGATACGCAGTTCATAAAACTTACTTTTGGATTTTTGGGGAGGGGCATGTGTGTATGTGTGGGGTTTTTGTACTTTCCTTTTTAATTATTTTGTTTCATTTGAGACAGCACCAAAACTTAACTGCCTTTTCACCAACTTAAACTTTTGTCGAAATAAAGACAGATGACTGCATTTATAAGAAAATGTACAATGAAATGCTTACGTCCATGCAGATGTAAGTTGATGGTAGGCAACATTATTGAGGATGTAGGTGTGAAGTAGTCTACTATCAGCATGTAAATAGGCTGGAGGGAAGGGAAACAGCCAATGAAAACCATTTTATGATAATATGGCATGATAGTTTATAACATTGATTACAAACACTGAAAATTACATTAATACTCACTGATTTTGCTGTCAATAACACAACCCAACCCAACTGAATCAATATAACTGCTGTCCAGAAGACTTTAATAACAATGGGATGCCAGAGGATATTGCATATGTAAGAACACTTTTTTAGAAGCCATAAGACAATCCTTTGAGAACAACTTCAGAATTGGTATTACAAGATAGTGTGCAAGTCCTTGCACAGATATAAACATTTCTTATGTTTGTTTTTTTCCTCTATTTTTCTCTCTTTTTCTTTTAAATCTGGCCAAATTGAGCTCAAATGAGGCAAGTCAAGCCTTCCTAAATGCAGTGGTAAGAGGCTCCAGGAGTTAAGCCCTGTAATATGCTAGGAAGAGAATCATTAAAGATATACGGCCCACTCTGACATACTTACCAGTCGGAAAGAGTTGGTATTAACATTTTTCGCCACCCAGTTTATATTCCAATCTATCTTGGTACAAGCTTGTTCCTTTCTTGGTTTTTATTTTCTCAGGAAAACAAAGAACCTTCGAAGGAATGCATATGCCAAATAGATATACATACGTACACATAATTATAAGTATTATGTGTACGTATTTGCTAACATAGGGTGAATATTTTGAGATATGTCTGCATGTATGTGTGAATTTGTATAATTGAGTGTATACGCGCCTCAAAAATTAGACAATACTCAAAGTACTTGGGAATGAGAGGTCATGTTATACCTCTTCCATATAAAACTTGAGCTTGAAACAAGTGCTCTAACCTAGAAATTTCGGAATTCCTTGGGCCACTGCTACTACTGGCTCCTGTAGAAGCTGTTCCTGCAACACCTGGTCCACTGGGCCCACCAGTACTGCTTACTCCACGGTAACGATCCAAATGCCTTTCTGAACTTCGAGAGTGATGGTGTGACTTTCTAGCCTTTCTTACAATACTGCCAAGATCAACATTGTCATCTGACGGAAATAATTTACATAGAGCTTCTCCAACTGTTGGTTCAATCTCCTGTAAAATTAAAGTTATAAAATCAATCATATTGGGATACATAAGTCTTTGTAGCAAAAAACATCAAAATCATGTAAAAATCGGAATTAATAGCTAAACAGTATCAGAAAGACATTTGCATAAATGAGCATACTATATTAAGATTATACTTCCTTGACACAGAACTCTGCCTTAATCATAACCAATGCCTATTAATCTTAAAAAGAAAAAATTTTTAGCCATACACACAAAGCCTTTCTGGACATCAGATAGTGCAACAAGCAGGAAGAGAAAGGTGGGTCTCTTGAAGTGGTCAGCATGAGAATGGAAGAGATGAAAAGGGACAAAGATTTGAAGCAGCTGCTCTCAAACTGTTGAAAATGGTAAATATTTGTGATGAAATATGAAGACGTTGTTTATAATCAACAATGGTTGATTACATATGTCAGACTATTGGAAATATAGTTCCTATTTAAAGCAGGAGAATTTTTGAAAACTTAAAAAATATTAATAGCAAAAAAAAAATTTCATACTTGTCCATCTCTGCCAATTTTAACATATTTATTTTCATTCCAAGGGTTATGCAGATGTGTAGTTTTAGTAAATTGAAGGTCACGCCTAAAAAATAAAAATGAAAGAAAAAAACTGCTTATATAAAAATACTAAATTTTTTTAAAAAGTGCTTTTATTTAACTGTTATAAAGACAGAAATTTAAAATGGTTGATTTTTAGTACAAGTTGTATGTGTATGGAAGTGCAATGAAAGAAACAAACTATAACAATTATGTAATATATAACATTTATTCTACAGACAGATTGTCGTCACCATCATCATCATTTAATGTCCATTTTCCATGCTGCCATAGATTGAACAGTTTGATAGGATCTGTTAGGCATAAGGATTGCATTGTGCTCTAGTGTCTGCTGTGACATGGTTTCTATAGCTGGATACCCTTCCTAATGTCAAACACTTCACAGAATGTACTGGTTCTTTTTTTTTTTTTTTTTTGGTGCTCCCAGCACTAGCAAAGTTGTCATGCAGTTTGCAAGACAATGAACAAATAAGGGGGAGAAGATAGTTTAACCCTTTCGTTACCAAACTGCCCAAAGCCGCCCGAAAAATATTTTGGTTCATGTGACCAAGCTGCCCGTATTTACCTAGTCATATTTAAATGAGAATATCAGAGCAAATCTCTTTAGTACATTCGTGAAAACACGTGATTATGCTTCGTAAACAGTTCATCTACAGTTTTGTACAACGATCGAAGTGTAATTTTAATTCCGTGAATTTTGGGAGATTTTTTCCCGAAATTTGTTCCTATTGTGTTTTCAAAATTTGTAATTCTGACAAAAAATGGATACAAATTTCATTATATCAAGCAGCGAGTCAGAATTCGAAGGCTTTTCTACTGAACACCTTCATAAATCTAACTCTATGACTGAAAAAAAAAAAGCACATGGTATTTGATAATGAATACGATGTTTCATTTTCTGAAAATAAAAGCAGTGAATCCGAGAGCTCTGACAGCGATAAAGAAAATAAATTGGCACCTGAATGGAGTGAAAATTTAAAAACTGTTTCTTTCAGTGATTTTTCTGAAGAAACTGGACCAAGCCACAGTCTTTCCCAGGAGAGTAAAGCCTTAGACTATTTCTTTTTACTTTTTCGAATGAGCCTATTTGAAATCATTACGGCGGAAACGAACCGTTACGCTAAATGTAAACAAAGCGAAAGAAAGGATAGTTTGTTATTTCCCACAACCTTAAATGAAATTAAGGCCTATTTTGCCATAAATATTATTATGGGTATCAGAAAGTTACCCATAAATATTATGGGTATCAGAAAATTACGGCGAAAGCGAAAGAAAGGATAGTTTGTGGTTTCCCACAACCTTAAATGAAATTAAGGCCTATTTTGCCATAAATATTATTATGGGTATCAGAAAATTACAGCGGAAACGAACCGTTACGCGAAATGTAAACAAAGCGAAAGAAGGGATAGTTTGTGGTTTCCCACAACCTTAAATGAAATTAAGGCCTATTTTGCCATAAATATTATTATGGGTATCAGAAAGTTACAAATTCTATAGTAAAATTTTGTTGTATACCCAATTGAATATTAGCTAATAACCCATTTTCTACAGCGATGTTTGAACAAAAATTTTAATAATTTTATATTTTGTTGAATTTACCTGTATCTACCTGCAATTAGAGTCACTTTGTGACAAAAATTATAGTATAGAATTGGTTGAGAACATTTCATTAAATTATCTTCCAAAAATCACATTAATATATTGATAAATAAAAAAGTTATAGTTGTTTAATGAAACCAGACTAAATTTATGATTATGTTAGAAATGAATTGAAACACATAAGGGGTCAGAAATATAGTAACGAAAGGGTTAAGCTAAGAGATGAGAGTCAAAAAGGCCAGAGCAGAACAGGTTTCTTGCTCATCTACTCACATTTTAGAAGTGGGAGTGGGAATGGTTGAGTGAAACCAGAGAGTAAAGGGATGAGTAGGATAAGAGAGGAATGATACTGAGTAAGTTGCAGGGGTGGGCAGGGAAGATAAGTATAATACATAGCCATGGTTAAAAAGTAGAAACCCACAGGTTCTCATGTTTATATCTTGTAACTCTTTCCTGAATGATAAAAATACTGATAGAAATGGATGGCTGTTCAATAAATTTTTGTACAATTTCTTCTCCACTCCTGAAAATATATAGTCAATACGCTGGGGATACAGAAAACTTTGTTTTCAACTCACCGGTTAATCCAATCCAATTTAAAAACTCCACTGAGTGCTCGAGCACTTAACCCAGGTGGTAAAACCCAACGTATTGGAGGATGATCCCTTGTTGATTCAGCTGATAATCGTGCAAAACCTTGACAGTGATAAAATGTTGAAAAGCAAACATTAAAATCTTTAAAAATTCAAGTGATAACTGATCAACAGACATTATAATTATTTTCACTATGATAAATTTTCAATATTTTTTTTTAACCTTTTAACACAAAATTTATTAAAAGCAAAAAACTGAGACATAAAACATAGCTACTATACTTTGCTTCCCAATAATGGAATAATTGCTTGAATTTTATTACTTAAAAGGAAAATGGTAAATTATTCCCCCAGCAGCAATTTAACTGCAAAATACCACAAATTTAATAAAAATATATCAGTGTCCATTAGAAATTAATAAATTAAATACCTTGAAATTTCCCACTTTCTTTCACAGAAAACACCAAAATTACATTATCAGCTTCCTATAAATATAAATAAACTGAAGATGTTAGTATATGAAATTGAATATTGTTCAAGTAATATCTTAATTCAGTAAACCATATAACAGATGATTTATCTAACACTTCTCTACTATATTATTCTTATGTTTCAGTTATCTACAAATTTGTTTTGATCATATAAAATTGTAGGTGCTGTATATTATTTTTCTTTTATTTCCACAAGTAGCACAAAGTATATTGTTCTAAGTATTTATTTGCTTATACGAATATAGTATTGTATTTAGATACCTTCACCAGATTTTCAACAGACATAAGAAGAGACCACATAGTCACACAACCTGCAAAAGTAAGTTGTCACCAACCTGCCCGCAAATCAAACCATTTTAAACATGGAAGGATGCAGTGGATAATGTAATCCTATATGCATATCCCTAAAAAGATGAGATGGCTATGGCTGGGTTTGTTCAATCAACTTTAATACAGCAACTTCAAAGATTTGTAATCAAAATTAAGATTTAAATGAAACACTAAAGATTTTTTTTCCCAATCATCAACTAAATTAAACAACAGGCATAATACTATGCAATATAAAGTGTTGTAGAGGTGATTTGAAACCTCAACTACGAGATAATTGGTCAGACACCACAAGTGAACCACTATAGTTTCACATGATTAGTCAATTAATTGACAGATCAAGCACGAGGCTGTGGCAGGACATGGTTTTCTCAAACATTCTAGAATTTAGCTTCCAGTCCCCAATAAAAACCGTTTGGTGCACAGCTGATTTTGTACAATTTGGGGCCAACTGTATGTTGTCACATAGATAGCTTTCTATAATTTCAGAGACGTTTGTCTTTCCAGTCAGCAAACATATTTTCATTGTAATTAGCCAACACCAATATCTTTATGTCCAGCAATAAAAAATTTCAGTAAAGTGTTTGCAGATTTGCTTCAGTTATTATTCATGCAACCAACAAAATATATCTCCACTGACCAATTCAACTCAAGCAACTAGCCACCCTCATGACAAAGGTGACCCTCAATTTGAAAAAAAGCCAGTGATATCATGAAATTGGTGACACCTGACATTCATCTTCACCTAGCAACATCTGGTAAAATTCAACTCACGAAAAAGCCAGCAAAAGCTACAACAATAAACCCAACTTGTCAATCTTATGAAAATCAACTTATCACCACTACCACAACAATGAGATAAGATCAAAGGGGGCAGACACCACTGCTCATTACTTTTACCACCACACACCTCCACCTGTTGAAACTATGGCATTACAAGGCTATTAGCTTGACTATTAATGGCTTAGGCGTATCTTTCATCTGATCAAATTAACAGTCAAAACCAACTTTCAACATTAAGGAAAATTTTCTCTTCTCTTGAATGAATGATTCAGGAGCAAATTTTATCCAGAACCTTCCTGAGTTTGCTGTAACAGCCTGTATTTAATCTTTTCATATCCTTTCATTTGTGTGGTTCCAGCTGATTTGTGTGTAAGAATGGCAAAATCACCAGTCCTGTCAATTTCTTTTGAAAATAGTGATAGCTTAGCTATTCAGGTTGCTTTGTCCTTTGCTTCACCTGGAGGTCCTTCAATTTGGTTTTCTCAGCTCAAAACCAATTTCACAGTAAATAAAATTTCCTCAGATACCAATTTCACCTATTAGTCAGTGTTTTGCCTCGTGCTTTAAGCACTGAAGTCAAAGATTCGATTACCAAACATTTTTGACTCCATATTTTATCAAAGTATGAAAGTAGAAATTTTACATTCCCAACTGTTGAGAAGAAGAATGAGAGAATTAATAGAGGATAACCCACTTGAAGAGTTGATGTTGAGACAACTATTTTTCTTGCACCTATCTTCAAAATGTGCAATCCATGTTAAGGCCTGTAAGACAGCAGAGCTCTACTACCCCATTGGCAACTTGAAAGACAGTATTATGGTTACTTCCTCCTCAAATGTTTGTAATGCAGATACTTATCCTCCTCCCTTCATATCTTCTATTTCCTCTAAACTGGTGATTTTTTGTAAGACCCCCAAAGACAAAATTCTGGCTTTTACAGATAGACTTGCACAATTAGAATATCCTACATTTTCTACATCCTCAAATTCTTGTGACCAGAAGACTTCTAGAAATCAACTATTCAGTCCTCATAGGTGAATGTTTTGTTGGTATCATAACCATTTTGGTGTTAAAGTACACAAATGCATGCAACTGTCTTCTTTCAGATCGTCTACTCAACCACAGGAAAACAACATTGCAGGATTTCAATATGTCATATTTGTTTTTTGTTTGTTTATTTTTTTATGACATCATTTCCAAGCAGAATTACTATATGGTTTGGCACTTACACTGCCTGGTCAGATGGTAGTGGCTACAGCTAATCAACATGATCCTACCAGCTATATTCATTGTCTATGAAATTATATGGCACAGTTATCTCTGTTGATCAAAACTTTTATTTCACCCAACATCAATACTTGGGCTCACATTTTTGTACGCAACAATGCAGTTAAGCATCCTTTGCACACGGATTATTCTGGTCTACAACGTGTACTAAAACCTAAACCAAAATGTATGGTCATAGAGATTCAGAGGAGATGGGTGACTGTCAATGTTGACAGACTTCCATTGGCTGGTTAAGAACACTTGATCATATCTTTATTTTAACACAAACAAAAAAAGTTTTCTTTTTACATTTCAAAAAAATCTGCAGAACTTGGCCTATTTTACAAACTTATTCTTATATAGCCATTCTTTCTGCATTTATTCTGTGTTCAAAGCATATTTTTTCCTTCTTGCTCTTTTTGCACTTGTGTTGGCTTCATTTTATTGTTTTGTACTTTTTACATTCATGTAAAGAACTAGGAGAAGACTACTTGTGGTGTTGATTCCAAATCTCAACTGATCAGACACCTCGAGCAAACCATCATAGTTTCATGTGATCAACCAGTCAGTGTGAAGTTGTGGCTTTTGGAATTTAGCTTCCAGTCCCTTATAAAAACCATTTGGTATGCAGATGGTCAAGGATCGCCAAGGATTTCTGATTTGCACAGTTGACATATAGTTTTTAGGCCAACTGCATGTCAAACAGAAAGCTTTCTATAACTTCTGAGTAGTCTGTCTCTCCCAGTCCGTAAACATTTATGTTGTTCACTGTGTATAACCGACACATTTATGTGCAGCAAGAAATATTTCAGTTAAATGTTTGCAAATATGCTTCAGTTATTATTCATGCAGCCTACAAAATATATCTCCTTTTTTACCAGCTCCACATCACAGCAACCAAGACACCCTTGTGACAGCATTCTAAAATGAAGTTGCATGAAAGATATAAAGAAAAATACATTTTTTCAGCAATATTAAACACCTTCATCTTTGACAGAGATTATTCAATGAACATGATCTATTAGGAACATTTTTTTTTTAGTGATGCTAGAGGATCAAACTTCAGTCACACTTACATACACTTTCTAGCTTACAGGAGCCAACAAAATGTTTTTTCCTGCATGTGGTGTACAATAACTGAATTACAGTAACTATAGAATAAAAATTGGATGTGTAGATATATATTTTAGATGAAGTAATTTTTCACAATTGCTTTTAAGAAAATAAATGACAAATACAGCATAAGAAGCAGTTGATTAACTCCATACCCTAAAAGCTTGATTCAGTCTGGCTTCATTCTGTGGGGGAGTTGACCAAACACCTTTAGCTTTAGCTAAAGCCACATTTTCATGATTATTACTCTTAATTAAGAAGAAGCGAGCCCTCTTGAATAAATATTTCAAACGAGATGCACTACCTGTAATATATATAAAATATAATTAACTTGAAACATGCGTCATATCAATGTTTTAAATGTTAATACATACATGTTGGTATAAATTAAATGAGTATACTTACTCTCTGTAGGGGTCTCCTTGGTCAGTTCTGTAACCAACATTCTCAAATAACACCTTATTACAATCTATATCAGTATGTTAACTTTAATCTAGCAGCAATCACTAATTTAGTATTTATTGATTCTGATCACATGTTCAAACAATCGCATTTGTCTTTTGACAGTAAGCAAATTTTTTCCACTCATTTGTGGTCTGAAACACATTCAGTATAAATATATTTACTTATTCCTATGAGGAATCAGAACATGACTGACATGTTAAAATATTTTATAACAATAATATATCAGATGTCAGATTGAGTAAGATGTATATGAATATATATATAAATATATGTGGAATTTAGATATGTATCTCTACATTTTAAGTTCAAATCCCACCTATGATCATTGTCTTTCATTCTTCTGAGGTTGATAAAAAGAGTGCCAGGAGTGTTGGGGTACAATGGGGAAAGCAATATCTTTGACTATTCACGAAAATGGCAGATCAACATGGTTACAATCCCAAGAAAAACTTTTTTCCATCATATGCATCATAGGACAGTGCACCATGTCATATTCCAACACAAGTGCTGTGTTGCTTTCATAACTAAAACATTTAACGCTGATTGCTTCCATTCAAGCAACTGTAAGTATTTCTTGTATACCAACAAGAAATATATTTGTCAGGAACTCCCCTTTCCAACATTTAATCTGTGACAATGCAAACTAAGCAGTAACCACCTTAAACTCACCTGGTTATTCTTAGAATGAGAACCTAAGAATTTTTGCACACTGCCCTTAAACATCAGATTGATATAAAGATAAATATTGAAAAAATAAAGCATAGTGGTTATACAGATTAGAACCAGACAGTCAAAAGATTGTAGACAAGATTAGAACATGTAGTCAGCAGCACCTTCAAGATCTAGCTACATGATTTATGTTCTAGGTAATTAACAATTCCCAAACTAGGAAAGGCCAACATACGTCGTCTCTCAGATTCACTGTCATCACCATCATCATCCTCGTCAGCAGAATCTTCACTTTTCCTGTCCCATTCAATTGGGGAAATCCCTCTTTTGTGGTTTTTCTCCCTTCGAGGTTCATCTTTCTTTTCTTTGTCAGAAGGATCTAAAATAAGATTTGCTAAATTAAACCACAGTTGTCATAATGTTGATATCATTCTTCTTTTTTTTGTGATAATCAAAATTTTTGGTTACATATAATTGTTCAAACATCACCTAAGATAGCTTTTATAAGAACAAAAAGGAAAACTGCCAGAACTTCCCATTTTTTTTTCACTTTGCAGCTGTTAGTTTAATTTTACAATTAACCATTTTGTTATAAAAAGGTAAATAGAAGTGAGACACAAATATACAATGCAATGAAATTTCAACTTGAATTAGTGAATGTGAGAAGAATTCTAGATTTGTGTACGTGTACATGTATTTTCTTTCACTTATTTGTAGAATTCCAAAAAATATTGGATAGAAGAAAAATAAAGTGTTACCACATTGTAAACTAAATCATTTTCATGAAGCAAGGTCCATTTTGTCATTAGACAGACAAGCTATAATTAATCGGGGGGCGGTGGGAGATGATATGCTGTTGATAAACCTACTCCTACTAGAACATACAGTATATTTTCATCTACATCAGTGCAAAATCAGCCTATCAAGATTTTAAACTCAAAATTATGAGACAATAAACTAGATATCATACAGTAGTTAGTGTGAATCTCTACCCATTTCAACTCTTACAAGGATGCTAACAAAGGATCTTTGGTGTGATTGCCCAAGTTGCTAGAAATAGCAACCAAATCTCTAATAAAAGGGTAACAACATTATTGGGTTGGTGGTGAGCTGGCATAATTGTTAGCACACTGGGCAAGATGCTTAGCAGCATTTCATTCATTTTCATGTTGTGAGTTCAAATTCCAGAGCTGACTTCACTTTTCATCCTTTCAGGATTGATAAAATAAGTACCTGTTAAGCACTAAGGTTGATCTAATTGACTTAGCCATACCCACAAAATTTCAGGCCTTCTGTCAAAATTTGAAATCATTATTAGCCACTAGGCTACTGAAGCATATACATTCTGAGTTTAAATCCATGTATAGAAGCTAAAGTAAGAAAGAAAAGATAAAAAACTAAAATTCATTCTCTTAAAAAAATAAACTGATGCTTTATTGAACAAAAAAGTAACAATACACATATATAAAAAGCCAACAAACTTACAAGATTCCGAATTTGAGTCAGTCAAGGAAGTTTCTGAACTAGAAGTACCAATTTCACTGCGTGTATCATAATCTTGAATAACCATGGCATCATTGCCTGCAGCAGGCAAGTCTTCAGACTCTTCAGCACTAATACTAACATTATGTTTATCATCAGAATCATCTTCATAATGATCATCAATTTTATTCATAAGAAGTTCATCTTTAAATAGAAACATAAGTTTAGATCACATTAGCTTCATCCTCAAATTTGTAGCAATAAAAATTGAAAACCAAATAGTCTCAGAACTTCAACAAAGATAGCTACCTTCAGCATCTTTATCTAAATCAAGAGTGTAATCATCATCCAAGTCATCAAGACCATCATTGTCTCGAAGTTGTAACATTTCCTTATGAGCTTTTTCTGGTTTCTTTAAGACTTTCTTTACCTCTTTCCTTGGAACCATTTTCTTTATTCCTTTACTTGGTTTGAGATCTGAAGGAATTAGAAAGATTATTATGGTGAAAATATATAGTTCATATATCCACAAATATTGTGGGTTTGTATGTGTAAGTATCCATGCATATGTATGTATACACACACATACATGGTTTAAATTATGTCATAGGACTGATCTGAATAATCCAAGCACTAGATTCTCTTTTACAGCTTAGCTTGAATATTCTATTTCATATCCGCTTTGCTACACAGCTATATGTTGTAGAATTTGTTAAATGTTTTACTCCACCCCAAATAAAATTTTAGCAGATTATCCATTCTGGACTTTGTGGCAATGCAGAGAAATATATTTTTTGGCAACACAGACAAATCTATATTCAAATTAGATGAATTCATTTTCAAGAGTCAAGAGTTCAAATTACAAAGTAATTCATAATTAGCTTTTCTCAAACAAGCACTGACACTGACAACATTTAATATTCACAACGAAACTAACCTTTTTCCTCAACAGACTTGGTTTGTACTCTTGATCTTGGCTCTTTAACCTTTAGATCTTGTTTTACAGACAGACCAACACTAACCCCAGGTTTTGTAGTTGTTGCTTTTCCTTTTGACAGAGAAGGTTTGACTTTAGCAATTTTATTTGAAGAAATACTTTTTTGTTTGGCAAGCATTGCATGTTCTGAAATAAAATATTTGAAACTGTCTTACTTTGGTGCTATGTATGTATGCATGAATGTATATGTGTGTGTGTGTATATAACTTAGTAATATGTAAAGATAGCAACAGCTTTAAAAACATCTTTTGTATCCTTAGTGATTCAATGGCAGTTTTCAAATATACAATCATTACAGAAATTGCTTGCTTTCAAATTTTAAGACTCGATCTATTTTCATCATTGCTCTCATAATAACCCGCATTCTTTTCTTTTCAACATGCGTTGGGGGTATGCAGAATGCACAAAAGCATATTTTTACAAGTTCCTTTCTGATGCTGATTCATCTTTCTAGGTCTGGACTGAACCTGGATACCATCTACTACTATATCACACTCACATATTCAATTGGTTGCTGCCCATCTTTAGGATGACCTCACAAATACTATTAACCCAAAACTCTTATACTAATGAACTGTTCCACTGCCACATCTTTGAAAATCTGCATCACACAACCTATCCTTAATTGCCAGCAAGAAGAACGGTCCGTTTTAAAGTTCCTCCTGTCAATATAGTTGTTTAATATTGCTACACTCAATAAGAAAGAGCATTGCTATTGGATCATGTGGTACTTTTGGAGCACCGAATTAGTATAGTCAATATTGAGTTAGTAAAGCAAAAGTTTGGCAGGTGGTTGTTATAGAAACAAAGGAATGAGTACGAAGAATAAAAGAAAAGGCTGCAGAAAAGGCATGTACCTCTAACAGTTTTGGGTGGAGGCCAAAGTAGAGCAAACAGTGATAGAATTTCTTCTAATGAGAAGTGACATGAAAACATTGTTCTATAGTGGACCAAGGTGCGAAGGCTGATGCCAGCAAATGACTGTTCCACAATTATGTGAACGGCTTTCTTTTTACTACTAACATTAAAATGCGAAGACAGATATGAGAATAAGTCTACTGATATGGGTGCATGGAGCCCTCACAATAATCACAGCTACTCTTGGCAATAATGGTTCTTGACTCTAAAGCAAAAGCCAAGTTTCTTTGAAATGGTTATGACAATACTAAAGTTATAGCATAACATTTGAAGCTAAAAGAATAGCAAAGTGATACAATCCTTTAAGCTTTCTTAAATCTAGGTAATATTTAGGTTTTAATTTAGTTAAATATTACCAAATTATAAGATCCTCATTAAAAATATAATAAAGGAGGTCAATGACGAAAATACAACATATCTAGCAAGATATGTTGGTATCAAAAGACTATGGAAAGAAAGGATAAATACTGAGTTAACAATAGAATAAAAGTGTAGAGAATTAACCATGTTACTGATGAAGAAAAAATATCAGGGAAATCTCATCCTTTGAAAGTATCAAGAGTTTTATAAAAGGAGGAGGGTCTGGAGGTCTCCACTGAGAGATGTGGATATAGTGATTAGTGAGAAAATATTAGGTTTGTGTAGTTAATTCCAAGCAAGACACAAGAGAATTTAAAAAATACTTTTTGTCAAGCTATGTTAAAGGTTGATATTTGTTTTAAAAGATTAGAGACTATATGCTACATAGATTAAAAATGACTCATCTACTACTGCCGTTATTTAATTTCTCAAATGTTTATATATGAAATATCAGTGAAATCCAAAATTCATCACAGCTTTATGCAAAAGTTGATTGCATTTCCACAATACTAAATTCTGACAGACATGACACAAGCATTTGTCTAATGCTTGAGTTTAGAAACAAAGATCTAAAAAATTTGAATCCCTTAATTCATTCTAAGAGATAATACTTGAAGAAGTTGCCGTTATATTTATAACATTTAGCACAAGTTAGTTTGAATGACTTTATTCCACAAACTGAACTTATGAGACAACTTAAATTCAGTACGAGTCAACAAACTGTTCATCAGTTATACAGTAAACGGAGATTCAATTGTTTCAGTAATGAATATTCGGCTGTTCAATCAAATGAGTAACCTATTTAGTGAATTAGCATGTGAGCAGCTGAGTATCCCAGTTACGTGTACTCATGACATAGTCCTCAGGCAGAATCACTGTAATTAGCCCTTTAAACTACAGTTTCAATCCACTGTTTCCATCCACCGACACGATTTCACTCACAAGACATGGGTTGACTTGAAACTGATAAAAGACCACATGCCCAATATAATATGCTGTGGCATCAAATCTGGGATATTGTCATTGCAAAACGAACTTCAAAACCATTCTGCATTCATAACACTACAGTGGACTGGCAGAACCAGTAAAGTGACAAAATGCCTGGCAGTATTTAGTTGTGTTACCATTACATTTTGACATCAAATCCCACCAAAATTGATTTTGCCTGTCATCCTTCTGGAATCAATAAAATATGCACCAACCAAATAGGAGTTGATCTAATTGATTATATCCACCCTCCAAACATGAAGTCTTGTGTCTATATAATACAGCTACTGCTTACAGCGAAGAAAAAAACTCCCGTCCATCCATCTTCTCCACCCACTATTCCTGACAGGGTTATAAGAGATAGAGTCCTCAGGTACCGCCTACATAGGGTCCTATCAGAAGCATTTGTCATAAAACTTTCCAACTTGGGAATCTTCCCAAGCTCGACTAAATGAGATTATGATATTATCCAACCATCTTCTTCTTGGTCTACCCTTAGGTCTCCTGCTGGTTGGCTCAGCTTGAAGAATCCACCTTGCAATTCTTTCCCACAATACTCTAATCTCATGTTTGTAGTACCAGAGCTGTGGTCTCTCAATGGAGAGTAGTGGCCCAATCTGGAGAAATCCCTTGATCTCCAAGCCACACACCCTACCAAGTAACTCTAAACTTCTTTTCCTAGTTTTAAACTTTTTTATCTGAAATAATTCTAACTTAAGAACCAGTTTAAGTATAGAGATTTTAAAAAACACTTGCTTATCAAATCCTTCATTATAGCTTCAGTGACATGAAAAGGTAAAAAATTACTCAGTCACAAAGCCTTGATGTTTACTTACCTGGCTGAATAAATATACTTACTCATCCTGTCTACTACCTTATGCAAGAGATATGTGTTTTTTTGGTCACAGAAACAAAATACATTTAAGTCACATTACAATTTACTCAATTATGTTCACTTCCTAATCCTTTCAAAGTTCCCCTTTTTAATAAAAATTTTAATAATTGAAAGTACAGTGGCTGAGGCAGTTATGCTGCTAAACTATTGAGTCCCAAAACCTTACTACAGTAATTGCAGGCTTGTAACCCAAAGTCAAACCCCAATGACACTGCAACTGGCACCATTCAGCAACCCTCCCTCCATCACTCTTTTTCACAGACAATGTATCCTAGATTATAATAACCAAAGTTGCCTTCCTTTTAAAATATTAAGATGTAATATGAGACATTTGATTACTATTTCTAGCAGACCAGGCTATTGCCTTGACAGCAATAATTTTCTCTCTGCAAGGCTAATGCACATAATTCTACACACCCCAGCTTGCTCAACATATAAAACTGATTGTGCTCCTATTCACAGGTTAGCAGCGAAAAGAGTACCCAACTGCTCCAACAAAAGAAATCAATTAATTCTACTAGAACAATCATTTCTAATTTAGGCACAAGGCCAGCTATTTTAAGGGAAGGGAGTTAGTCAATTACATTAACCCAGTATTTGACTGGTACTTTATTTTATCAACCCCAGAAGGATGTAAAGAAGTGGAATAAATACAACAAAGCATTCTGTCTGACATGCTACTCCATCTACCCCAAAACTAATAATAAAAACTATGCTAATCAATAAGAATTACTTAATTCATATGGTTAAACTAGGTTATACATGATTGCAACTATTCCTCATTTTATTTGTTTCCGTAACAATGTCAGTATAATCACTTAACCTTCTAAGAATAATGTATCACATCACCCTCAAATCACACACTACCACTTGAAAAAACAAAACAGAAAAGGAATGACTACACCATTGATCACAGATAAATGAGATGAAGGTTGACCAGGAACTAAACAATGACAAAATGAATTCTTAGATCCTCTAATAACTTGGCTAACTTTGGTTTTTCATTTTCTTTATTAAGCTCATCACAACAGTACCCATCCTTTCTTTGACAATCCATAAATTTTCTAAGGACAATTTTTTCCCTGATTATTTTAAAGTTCAGCAGATTTGTTTACCTTTCTGTCTTGTGTTATTCTGTATTAAGAGCACCATCCAAGCACGATCGTTGCCAGAGCAGCTATCTGGCCTCCATGCCGGTGGCATGTAAAAGACACCATTTGATCGTGACCGTTACCAGCATCACCTTACTGGCACCTGTGCAGGTGGCATGTGTAAAAAGATTCGAGCGAGGTCGTTGCCAGTACCGTCTAATTGGCCCCATGCCGATGGCATGTAAAAGCACCCACTACACTCTTGGAGTGGTTGGCGTTAGGAAGGGCATCCAGCTGTAGAAACTCTGCCAGATCAAGATTGAATCTTGGTGCAGCCATCTGGTTCACCAGCCCTCAGTCATTCGTCCAACCCATGCTAGCATGGAAAGCGGACAGTAAACGATGATGATATTTCTCAACTATGTTTCCTCTGCTCCTTCAAAACCTAAACCAACTGCCTTATTACTTGACATGATAATTAATCCTTCATTATTGCTACCAACTGCAAAGGTATGGTTCTTTGCATAAGCAAGGTTGTTTCTCAAAAATATACAACAATCTTCTATTGAACCACTCATATCCAACTGTCTAGTGTTGTTTCAAAGCTGGCCTACATAGAGAGGAAACCTTGCATATGCTCCATCTACCTTAAAATACTACCGTTACATCTGTTAGGAATGAATTTCAGAGTTTGTAAACTCAAACTAATATTCAAAATTACTTAAAACTGTTAGAAATCAATATGTAAAATAACTGAAAAATGTTAGTAGTGAAATTCCATTATAAAGCATCTTTCAAAAGTTAGTTAAAAAAATATTGATATTCGTCCTATATATATATATATATATATATATATATATATATAGGACAAGGAGGATACCTCATGCCAAAAATAGACAAAACCTACAAAATGTGGTAGTTTTTCTCAATTTTATTTTATTTTCTATTAGTCTCTTTTTAAGCCAAAGCAAAGAACTTTTCTGAGCTATATAAGCACCGACCAATTTTGGTCAAAGTTTGTATAATAATAAACCTGTGAATAGTAGGGAGTTTAAACTTTTTGATTTTGAATACTGGTACCAAAGTAATGACTAAAGATGTATATTTTTGCCTTGAAAACGATGAATAATAGCCATGAAGCAGCCAATTTTTCCAAATTCAGCTTTGGCTATATGTAGTGCCAAGTAGTAGTAATAAGATGTAAACATGCCTCTTTCAAGACTTGCTGACTTTCACTAAATTCTTGCAATAGAAAGATGTCTATGAGGAATGAAGAGGTAGTGCCATGTTAATGTTTTAAAGCAGAGAAAGTAGGATTAATGAGCTTCAAAATAAGAAAAGTTTTACCTATTTTCCCTTCTGATGCCATTTCCACAATAAGATCATCATCTCCTGTATTTGCATCCAAAATATCATCTAGCACATTCACAACAGTGTCGTTTCCTAGGAAACAAAATATCATCCATACATATCAATAAAGATCAAATAGTCTAATAAATATTTTTCATACTCCTAAAGCAATATATAAAACTATAGTATAGGAGTGGGAAATTGTTGTTAATTTTTTAAGTATAAAAGTAGTATCAGTAAAATGTTATTTTACATGGAATAACAAAAAAAATCATGCATAAACAAAATAAAAAGATAAAAATAACACTAAAGAAGTTACTAAGTAGTAAAATTTTGAATTCCTTTTGTTAGTCTGACACTGAAGACATAATGCAACTTTAAGAATATTTGCTTAATTTAGTTAAAATAGTTGACAAGTGCTTCACACCTGTAATTTATTTTTCTCCATATTTTGGTATGGTTGACAGAAAGTAAAGGCTTTTAATGATTAAGTAGTAGACTTAATCCGTCACCTATTTTAACAGCACTACCAAGCCCTTGGATGCTGCTCTGTTGTAAGCATCCAGGCTAGGTCTCCAATCTGAGGATAACATCCTCTCACCAGTCTCAGAAACCCTGCAAAGGGTTGTGAATGCTGTCTTTCCTCTTCTGTCCAAACCATATAAAAAGAATGACTTAAGTACAGTTAAAAGAATCAAGACATTATTACAGGATTATGATGGAATAAATGAGCCCAAAGGCCAAGGCTTTACTGCCACAGCTAAAGAGAATGGTGAGGTTGATGTTGCAGGGAATAAAGTTAATTAAATTAACATCGGAAGATTACTATTTACACATTGTATTGATCCTAAAATAAAGATTTCAGTCAGTTTCAATGAGTATTTCAGTCGTTAAATTAACAGGTAGAGCTATGTAAACTAACATGTTTGATTCCACCATGCAGCACCTTGGGCAAGTATCTTTTACTATAACCTTAGATTGATCTAAGCCTTGAGGGAGAAATCAGGTCAATGGAAACTATGTAGAGGCCCAGTGGATGGACTATACCTATAATTCAAAGAACAAACTTTGTCAAAAACTGTCATGCTGAGTCTGCCTAAGCATTATGTTATGGGTACAATGTGTCTGTGGAATATTCAGCCACCTACAAGCTAACTCATGATTGAATAACTGGAACCTAACAGAGTTTTAATTTTTATGAATTACAAAAATATGCATCATTGCTTACATCTGATAAGTAGTAGTAATTTAGAAGCAAATTTGTAAAGATCAGATGAAAAATAAACTACACTGCTAACTAGTTGGAAGAGAGATGTAATCATAGAGGAGTGTCATGTGTGTTTGCAAGTGTGTGTATAATCAATAATGACAGAAATCAGTAAGGAAGAACAGAAATGAAGAATATTAAATTGGATGATGAGGTTGTCTTGAGAGACACTGAAAAAGTAGATGGATATATATGATAAGCAACTTCCACTGTTTTGGACTATATGGTAACTGGACTGAGAGTTGATTAAGAGAAAGATTTAAGATGGTGAAAACGATATAATGATGAGATCAAGCATAATGGGGGGAAAAAAAACTAATGGACAGAGAAATACAATAGTTTCTTATTAAGGCAAAAGTTAATTCTTATTGATAAGTGAATTATACTGACTTCAGTATATTACTGGTGCACAATAAACTGAAAATGAAGAAGACCAAAGGAGAAAAAGAATTCTAGAAGGGTTTCAACTAAGAAAACAAAGTAAAACTGTATACAGTAATATGCTGAGTACAGTACTCTATTTCAGACTCTGCCTCTTAACAGAAGACACAACTCAAGTAAAATTTTGGAAAGTGGAATGCAGTTCATTTAACCCTTTTGCATTCGGATTTCTCTGTTAAATGTAATGCTTATTCATTCCCAGTTTTATCAATGGGAATTCATTGGCTCTGGCCAGATTGAAGATAAAACAGGTAGATTATTTTGGCCAGATATGGCTGGTTTAAATGCCAAAGAGTTAATCAATCCCACTAATTATTTGATTTATGCTTATTTTTATTGAACATAAAAACTGGCTTCAGTGGAAATTTGAAATCAGAACAAAGTAATACGTAAGCAAATCCTGGAAGGAATATTTGCATTTCTGCTGCTCCATCACCCAAATACCAACACTACAGAGATTTCAAGCAGCAAAGAGTGAAATGGTGTATTAACAAACTTTCTCTTTGCTGGCACACAATGAAACAGGAGTAAAATGTACAATAGAGTATTCATGCCGGTGGCACGTAAAAGCACCCACTACACTCTCGGAGTGGTTGGCGTTAGGAAGGGCATCCAGCTGTAGAAACTCCACCAAATCAAGATTGGAGCCTGGTGCAGCCATCTGGTTCGCCAGCCCTCAGTCAAAATCGTCCAACCCATGCTAGCATGGAAAGTAGACATTAAACGATGATGATGATGATCACAGTTGTTATCTTCCAGTTGTGTGTGAATGATTTTAGCAGGAGAGTGGCCAACAGGACAAAGAGAATTGACCAGCAGAAGGGTGAAAGAGAAAGATAACTAAATAATGATTTGAATTCAGATAACAAAGAGAGCTGTGGCCATTTATTTTTAGCTTGGATTTTTGGAACTACTCGTCCCATATTCTAGAACTTAGGATAACCAGATAAGATTTTAGTAAACTAAATGGAACTTATTTTGCTGTTGTGATTGCTGAAGTTGATAATGCAAATAATTTTTCAACTGCTCCTGCTAATGTTATTGTCATTGTGCTAATGCAAAACTCAGAGCTTTCAAACTGGATGACCACTATACAATTATGAAATAGTGAAATAAGACATGATATTCAGCTGTCAAAATTATTTTTTTCTATCTCTACCTTGGCTAGCTTCAAATTTAGCAATACAATCTTACAGCAATATTTAAAATGTTCTTTCTAAAAAGTAACAAAAGTTGTAAAAAAGAAACAATATTGCTTCATAGAATGCAGATTTCCAAAGGGCATATCGAATGTGAATAGAACAGAGGTATTCATCTGACTGAACTGATCCTAGTACATTACTGATCTTTATTTTATCAATCATATACTATAAT
>NC_043005.1:96116907-96121907 GCF_006345805.1 Octopus sinensis | reverse complement strand
ACTTTTTTATTTATCAATATATTAACGTGAATTTTGGAAGATAATTTTATGAAATGTTCTCAACCAATTCTATACTATAATTTTTGTCACTAAGTGACTCTAATTGCAGGTAGATACAGGTAAATTCAACAATATGTAAAATTATTAAAATTTTGTTCAAACATCGCTATAGAAAATGGGTTATTAGCTAATATTCAATTGGGTATACAACAAAATTTTACGATAGAATTTGTTATTCTGGGTAACTTTCTGATACCTATAATAATATTTATGGCAAAATAGTCTTAATTTCATTTAAGGTTATGGGAAACCACTTTCTTTCGTTTTGTTTACATTTAGCGTAACGGTTCGTTTCCGCTGTAATGATTTCAAATAGGCTCATTCGAGAAAGTAAAAAGAAATAGTCTAAGGCTTTACTCTTCTGGGAAAGTCTGTGGCTTGGTCCAGTTTCTTCAGAAAAATCACCGAAAGAAACAGTTTTTAAATTTTCACTCCATTCAGGTGCCAATTCATTTTCTTTATCGCTGCCGGAGCTCTCGGATTCACTGTTTTCACTTTCGGAAAATGAAACATCAGATTCATTATCAAATACCACGTGCTTTTTTTTTTCAGTCATAGAGTTAGATTTATGAAGGTCTTCAGTAGAAAATCCTTCGAATTCTGACTCGCTGCTTGATATAATGAAATTTGTATCCATTTTTTGTCAGAATTACAAATTTTGAAAACACAATAGGAACAAATTTCGGAAAAAAATCTCCCAAAATTCACGGAATTAAAATTACACTTCGATCGTTGTACAAAACTGTAGATGAACTGTTTACGAAGTATAATCACTTGTTTTCACGAATGTACTAAAGAGATTTGCTCTGATATTCTCATTTAAATATGAATAGGTAAATACGGGCTGGTTTGGGCGGCTTGGTCACATTAACCAAAATTTTTTTCGGGCGGCTTGGTAACGAAAGGGTTAAGAGGATTCCATCATAGGAAAGCCTTGCGCTAGAAAGAACAGTTACAAATTCAAACCACTAATTAGGGATAAATTTTAATGTACACGATATATATATATATATATATATATATATACATAAACATATACATACATACAAATATACATATATAAACACACATACATATATACAAATATACATATATAAACATACATACATATATACAAATAAACATACATATACACACACACATATATATATATATATATAGATAGATATATACATACATATACACATATATACAGATATATATATATTCATACACACATATATATATAGATATATATACATATACACATATTTATATACATACAGATATATATACACGCACACACACACACACACACATATATATATATATGTGTATATATAGATACATATAGTGAAATCGAAATCAAACTCAGTACTGGCATCCATTGCTAGTGGAGCGCTAAGAGAACCATGGAGCAACAAGCTGGACTCTGTGCCGATGGCACGTTAAAAGCACCATTCGAGCATGATCACCACATGCGTCGCCTTAGTAGCACTTGTACTGGTGGCACCTGAAACAAAGAAAAAACATTCAAGTGAGGTCATTGCCAGTGCCGCTGGACTGGCTCCTGTGCAGGTGGCACCGAATTGGCCCTCGTGCCGGTGGTACGTAAAAGCACCCACTACACTCTTGGAGTGGTTGGCGTTAGGAAGGGCATCCAGCTGTAGAAACTCTGCCGGATCAGATTGGAGTCTGGTGCAGCCATCTGGTTCGCCAGACCTCAGTCAAATCGTCCAACGCATGCTAGCATGAAAAGCAGACGTTAAACAATGATAATGATGACAAACACACACATATATATATATATAATATATATAATATATATATATATATATAGATATAGATATATACACACATGCATATATCTATATACATAGAGATATATATATATTTCGAAATACGCATTGAGTTGAACCAGGGGCAGCTGATGAAGGGGAATTTTCGTTGTATTGTTTGTCCTGTACTCTGTTTTTTCGTTGTTAAAAAAGTCTGTTTCCTTGTTTGATTTTATGTTTTCGTTTCTCGTTGTGTTCTACGTTTATTTGTGGTGTCCTGTACTCATATATATATATATGCATATATTTTATTTATTTATTATATTGTTATTATATGACCAAACGCACGCATCGTTTCTCTTCTCAAAGTAAGTTTTTATTTCTATATATATATATACATACATAAACATATATACAAATACACACATATATATATATACAAATATATATATATATATATACGTCTTCCCTTCTCTGGATCTTTCCTTTTCCTATGTTTCGGACGAAGAGCTCAGCTCGAAATGTTAATCCTCCTTCTTTCTTCCTTCCTTCCTTCCTATATTTGTTCCACGTCCTCGCGTTGTTCTGTTTTCATGTATGGATTAACTCTACATATATATATATACTCTTTTACTTGTTTCAGTCATTTGACTGTGGCCAGGCTGGAGCACCACCTTTAATTGAGCAACTTGAACCCAGGGACTTATTCTTTTGTAAGCCCAGTACTTATTCTATCGGTCTCTTTTGCCGAACCGCTAAGTAAAGGGGACATAAACACACCAGCATCGGTTGTCAAGCAATGCTAGGGGGACAAACATAGACACACAAACACACACACGCATATATATATATATATATATATAATATATATATATATATATAGATATAGATATATACACACATGCATATATCTATATACATAGAGATATATATATATTTCGAAATACGCATTGAGTTGAACCAGGGGCAGCTGATGAAGGGGAATTTTCGTTGTATTGTTTGTCCTGTACTCTGTTTTTTCGTTGTTAAAAAAAGTCTGTTTCCTTGTTTGATTTTATGTTTTCGTTTCTCGTTGTGTTCTACGTTTATTTGTGGTGTCCTGTACTCATATATATATATATGCATATATTTTATTTATTTATTATATTGTTATTATATGACCAAACGCACGCATCGTTTCTCTTCTCAAAGTAAGTTTTTATTTCTATATATATATATACATACATAAACATATATACAAATACACACATATATATATATACAAATATATATATATATATACGTCTTCCCTTCTCTGGATCTTTCCTTTTCCTATGTTTCGGACGAAGAGCTCAGCTCGAAATGTTAAATCCTCCTTCTTTCCTTCCTTCCTTCCTATATTTGTTCCACGTCCTCGCGTTGTTCTGTTTTCATGTATGGATTAACTCTACATATATATATATACTCTTTTACTTGTTTCAGTCATTTGACTGTGGCCAGGCTGGAGCACCACCTTTAATTGAGCAACTTGAACCCAGGGACTTATTCTTTTGTAAGCCCAGTACTTATTCTATCGGTCTCTTTTGCCGAACCGCTAAGTAAAGGGGACATAAACACACCAGCATCGGTTGTCAAGCAATGCTAGGGGGACAAACATAGACACACAAACACACACACGCATATATATATATATATATATATATATATATATATATATATATATATATATATACATACACATATATACGATGGGCTTCTTTCAGTTTCCGTCTACCAAATCCACTCACAGGGCTTTGGTCGGCCCGAGGCTATAGTAGAAGACACTTGCCCAAGGTGCCATGCAATGGGACTGAACCCGGAACCATGTGGTTGGTAAACACGCTACTTACCACACAGCCACTCATATATATATATATATATATATATACACACACACATATATATATACATATATATATACACACACATATAGCATACATATAAATATGTAGACATTTACATATATAGACATACGTATATATACATATATGCATATATATATATATATATATATATGCATATGTACATATGATATATATATATATATATGTACATATATATATATCATGGCTTGGCTTCGCGAACGAAGATCAGGAAGGCTGTCCACGTCATGTGCATGCACGCTCCTGACTGACAAGTCCGATATGTGAAAGGCAGGTCCGTGAGCAGTGTCCACAGACAAAGGTAACATCCGGTGTGGCGTCAGAGGCAGCTCGCGCCTTCCTCCTGCGTCTCTTGTCTTTAAGTGCATCTCTTCTTTGTTCCTCAAACTTGCTGACTGCGTTGAAGATCGTGTGGTGCCAGACATCACGGTCAGCAGCCAGGTCTGGCCAACACTGATGGTTAATTTGACATGCTGTTAGAGACTTCTTGAGGCAGTCTTTGTAGCACTCCCTCGGAGCTCCTTTCACACGGTGGCCAGTGGAGAGTTCGCCAAACAGGGCAATCTTAGGAAGGCGATGGTTCTCCATTCTGGAGACATGCCCTGCCCATCGGAGGTGGTACTTCAGTAGCGTGGCTTCAATGCTGGGGATCTCGGCCCACTCCAAGACTCCAATGTTTGTGTTGAAGTCACTCCAGTGAATGTTGAGGATGGTGCAAAGACATTGCTGGTGGAAGCACTCTAGGAGACGGATGTGACTGCGGTAAGTGATCCAGGTCTCTGAACCACAGAGAAGAGTGGTGAGAACCCTGGCCCTGTAGACACTGATCTTTGTTATATACGTACATATACATACGTATATGTATATCTACATATAGATACATATATCTACACACACACACACATTATATATATATAATTACAAATTTGAATGAAGCGTAAAGATGCTTAAAAGCATACACATGCTAGAAATAAGAGCTAAAGTCTTAATTCAATATGTGGAAAATCTGTGTGTGTTTGTGGTTTTGTTAGCTAACACCTACATCATTTTATTGATTTTGATGAAACTTGACACTTGAGTAGAACTCATGTCTAGAAACCTCGTGGCATACTTAGATCTTTAAAAACAATCGATAATAGGGCCCTTGCAATGGATCCTTCTATCTACTACATGTTACTAATATTTTATTTAAGCAACCCAAGGGAAATAAACCATACAAAATGCAGATCGATCAGCCGACCTAATTCTGCATTTCACTACTCAGTTTTAAACTACTAACTAT
>NC_043005.1:96105382-96116807 GCF_006345805.1 Octopus sinensis | reverse complement strand
ATGTATTATATATATATATGTATATATATATATATATATGTATATATATATATATATATGTATATATATGTATATATATATGTTAATATATATATTGTATGATATATAATGTATGTATATATATATATATACATATATATATATATATATAATTTATATATATTATATATATATTATATATATATATGTATATATATATGTATATAATATATGTATATATATATGTATAGCACAACATATATATATATACATACATATGATTGATTGATTCTAGTTTCAGCTTATGAGCTTTGGCCAATCTGGGGCACCGCCATTTGGTGTTGCTACTTGGTTTCACTTCACGCAAGCTTTCTAGCAACTGCCATTTGGTGCATGAGAGAGTTCGATGCAGCTGCCCTCATCTGCCCCTCCTGCCGTGAAGTTGGTTCATCTGGGACACCTGACAGGAAGAGATCCAGCTTCATTTTAAAGACATCTGCATCCACCCCATGCAGGTCTCTCAGGTTCTTCGGGAGGATATTGAAGAGCTGTGGGCCTCGGAAGCCCAGGCTATCACAGAATCTTGTCCTACATCTTGATGGCAAGTTTGGAGTCCTAGGCACCATGCAGTGGCACCCAGTTCTGGCATTTGCGTAACTCTCGATGCCAAGTCAGGACACGTCCCTCAGAAACTTCCAGATGTATATTATGGCATATCTTTCCCGCCTACGCTCCAGGGAATATAGTTCTAATCTCTTCTCTTTTCTTCCAGTAGCTTACATTCTGCATAGAGGCTATCTTCTTCGTGTAGCTACGTTGGATCGCCTCAAGCTCTGTGATCAACTTGACACTGGATGGTGACCATAACTGAGAGCAGTAGTCAAAGTGGCTTAGGACAAGTGTCCTCCAGAGGACCATCATGGTTTCTTGTTCTCTTGTTCTAAAGGTTCTGAGGATCCATCCGGCCAGTCGTCTACATTTCATTGCCAATGTAGCAACATGTACACGAAAGGTCGCGTCATCACTCATGTGAATACCTAGGTCACGCACTGATTGTGCCTCTGGGATTGCTATTCCTCCGGGTCCAGTGTATTCATTGGGTATTGCATTCAGTTTTGCATGCTGATAGTATAGAGCTTGAAACTTTTCAGCATTGAACTGCATGCTATTCTTTTCGGCCCACTTGTATATTTTGTCTAGCTCACATTGCAGGTGTTTAGTGTCCTCAGGGTTCTGTATTGCCTGTGAAACTTTTGTATCATCTGCATAACCTGTGATTGTGGCTCTCTGCGTGGCTGAGGGCATGCCATTATGAACAGTAGTGGTCCCAAAACAGTGCCTTGCGGAACACCGCTCACTATTTGCGTGTTATTGGAGGTGGCCCCATTGGCTACTACCACCTGGCTTCTATCCTTCAGAAAGTCATGAAGCCATAGGTCTGTAGTTCTTGGCCTCCGCTCTGCTACCTCCTTTATGAATAGGGCATATTTTACCTTCCTTCAGTTTTCTTGGAAGTTTGCCAGTTGCAAGGAAGTTCTGAAAGAGGAACTGCAGTGGTCTTGCTAGGACTCTCTTACATACTTTTAGAAGGATTGCTGGGAATCCATCGGGGCCAGTAGCTGAGTCTGTTTTCATTTCATCTATAGCCTTTATTACATCGTCTTCCTTTATATTGATGTAATCAATCATCACTGCCTCTGATTTTATATCTGCAGTGGTAAAGAAGTCAGTTGGATTGCTGACTTGAAAATGCCCTAGGGGGTGGAGTGAAAATACTCTTGAATTGCTCATATCCTCATTGGATTTCCTGTGAGTGTGCCATCCTTTTCAAGGAGTGGCCCTATCCTACAGTGCACCGTAGCTGTTTCTTTGATATACCTGTAGAAAGCTCTGGGGTTAGATTTTATGTTGTCTATAGCCCAGGCTTCTTTGTCGGCTCTTTCTTTACAGATATATATATATAGATATAAATATATCTATATATATATATATATATATATATATATATATGCACTTTGCATTGTTTATATATACATATAGACGTTACCCCTCTGGCTAAGCGAGCACCCAACAGAAGAAAGAGTAACAGAAAGTTGTGGAAAAAGAGTACAGCAGAGATTGCCACCACCCCCTGCCATAGCCTCGTGGAGCTTTTAGGTGTTTTTGCTCAATAAACAGTCACAACGCCCGGTCTGGGGATTGAAACAGTGATTCTACGACTGCGAGGCCGCTGCCTTAACCACTGGACCATTGTGCCTCCACACATAAACACACACATATATATATATGTGTGTGAAATTCTGAACCACTTTTATGTTAACTTAGCAGCTAGGTAATCCAGTTGATTAACATACTGAATGTTCATCATTGAAACTGATTGAGGAAATCCCTCATCATATGTAAGCAATGGCTCCCTCAAGGGTTTGCTTACCAAACTGTGAATTAGGCTACCCTGTTGTAGCAAAGGGGATGAAAGTGAAAGTAATGTAACTATAAAGGGAACTTTATCAATGGCCAAGCCTTGCTCCCATCCATACTCATATGTATGTGTGTGTTCATATATATTTAATCTGGTATCTCATTTTGCCATCCATCTAGAGACATGTATATATAGAGAGAGATGCATACATACAAATACTGTAAAAATGATTGGCAAATGAGCCGAGGCAAGTTACAGGTTAAGAGGACACATTCACAACTCTAGTGCTGGTGCCACACTAAAATATGCAACCAGCACACTGTAAAGAAACTAAAGAAATGTATGAGGGACTTAGAACCTCAACCTAAAATGACTGTCACTCGGAATAAGAACTCGATTTGAACAAGAACCTGTCCAGCTTATGCTAGAATGGAAAGCAGGCATAAAATTACACAATCAATCAGAAATACTGAGTTACATAACCCTAAATAAGAATAACAAAAATTGGAAAATAAGTTCACAACACCCATAAAACTTTCTTCCTTATCATTAATTTTACTACCAATCTGTGAACTGGCAGGAGCCAGATACCTGTCTCTATGGGGTTCCCTAGGTCCTGTACCATCTTTTCCCTGCAACGCTAAACATTTTCTAATCTGCCATATTTTCTTTGTTCTACCTCAACCATCAACGTCACACTATTTTTATATCCAACATACATAATAATCCATTACACTACTCATTTCTCTCTGAGCATCAACCAATCTCAGTTTTGTTTGGCTTTGCATTTCGAAATGTCTTCCAGTTATTTCCGCCTGAATTCATCGAGGCAATTGAAAACCACAATTCTTTGTTTTCTTACTTTCTCACAGATGAATTCTCAGAAAAATTAGCTGGCGAGCAGCTGTAGCAAATTTCACATATGCCAACATGGGATAAAGAAACTAAAGGACTTTTCATTCGTTTCACACGTATCCTGTTTTCCACCAGATTTATACAACTACTTTGGCAACCATGTCGGTTACTCTTCCTTTTGTAGTTTTCTCAAAACAAAATTGGTCACCTATTTTTTTTGTCTCTTTCTATCTTCTTTTAAAACTGCTCTTTTGTTTCCAATCAGAGAATGGATTTGCTCATTCTGAGCACTTGTCTTAACCACGTGAACCAAAATGATGTAAAGTGGATGTTCAAAATTTTTATTCTGGTTATTATTAACTTAATTTTTTTTTATATTTTAAGAATATAATTTTTCGTATATTTTGTGCGGAGGGGGTAGAAGAGAATGAACCAAAAAAATCTATGAAAATATATAAACAATAGCTTTCTACTAAAATGTAAAAGTACAAATTCTCGATAAAAATGTCAACATTTTCAGTTAACCGTTAATGATTTTCACCTGACATTTAATTTATAAAGAAAAAATAGTGAAGAAGGGAAAAAAAATCAATTTCAGTGTCTCGAGACAAACAAGTCGGGTTGTTTTCTATTAATTGAATGCCATGATCCACTTTAGAGATCTTTTGAGGAAATAGATCTTTCATCGCTTTGAGAACGGCGAGCAGTATTTGAAACCGAAATCAGACAGGCAAATACTTTAAATTCAAGAAACAAATAACGTAGAAAACACATGTAGGAAAAGGACAATGACAGAAGCTCTGTGTGTGTGTGTGTTGGGATACAATTACTAGTTCACTTCTGAGGCAATACGCAGGATAAAATTTTTATTCTGCAATATTTATATAATTCTATCTTTTGTTTTAGCAGTGGTTGAAACTATTATACTACACTTGGTCATGTGTTTTGATGTGTGTGTGTGTGTATATATATATATATATACAGAGGGAGAGAATATATAGAGTACACACGCATGTGTGTATGTGAATATACACAGCTGTGTGTTTGTGTGCGTATTTATGTGTCATATGTATGTTAGCAATACTGACATTAAACAACATATGAGCTATAAATCGTTATTTTGCTTTTTTTTTACTAATAAATAGAACAAATTAAATGTGGGTGGGCATTTGTGAGTATACATCATAAAAGAAATAAATATCAAAATTGAAACATAGGCATGAAATATGTTTAATCCCCAAAATAAATTGCTAAATTATATTTGGAAAACATACTGATCGATCACTTAGAATCACTTTAAAAAAGCTAAAATTATAAAACAAAACTATCTCAACGAGCAAGGCCATTTAAAAGGCAATGAAAATAAACCACTAGTGACATTCTCTATCAACACAAAGACCTAATTTTTATCTCACACCACATAAGTTTGGGTTTTCTTTTGTATTTTCCTAGTTTCATTTTTTTCATTTTTACCGTTAAGCTAAATCTCGTCCATAGTTCAGTTAAGTGTAATAATAGAATTTGGAGAAAGATTTTGTGAGATTTAACAAAAAATCCTGGTCAATGGTAATAAGATGGTCGAGAAACGGAAGAGAAGGTGTTAGAAATAGAGAAGAGGAACATTTAAAAGTGAGGGAAGAGAAAATAAAAAGCTATCAGTTATCATAAAGGAAATTACAAAAACAAAATTGAAAAGAAAGAACTTGATATGAAAATATTACAAATCTGAAAATACATTAGATTATTTATAAATATGAAGCTTATTTGCCACAAGGACATCAAGGATGATACAAAGACGAAACAACAAAGGCAAAGAGAAATGGAATACTCCATAAATTATAACTATGTAAAACAATAAACTCTGTAGCAATACACATTTATAGGAATAAAACATAATTAGCACTCACCTCGGACACTGCTCATTTCTTCATTTATGTCGTAAAGAAATTGGGTTTGTGATTCTACTGCTAATAATAATAGTTGACCCCCGAGTGTCAGAGGTATTTACAGAACAGAAATAAATATAAAAATAGCAAATATGATCTAACTAGCAGCAGTTCTGGTTCGATGATGATAATTAATTATCTATTTTATACATAGATGTAATGTATATAATATATACATACACACACAGACGTGTGTGTGTATAAAGCTCTGAACACACGCACCTTCTCTCACTCTTTCTTTAACTTGAGGCTTTTGCACTCGCTCTCTCTCTCCTCTCACTGATACAAAAGGAAAGAGACGGTACAATGGCGATAATACAGAATACACATCAGACGGTGGGAGGAAGTAAAAAAAATACACACAAAGTAGATTTAAAGAAGAAGAAAAAATGTGTTGAAGATTGAGGAGGAAATGAGGGAAGAGAAAATGTCGCTCAACGACGGATGACTTGTGGCGTCCTCTAGCGACAACGTACTCGAACTACTACAATTACAGTTCTTGGATCTGTTAATTTCGTTTTCTAATTAAACAAAGTACCCGTTTGAAAGGAAAAACGTAGCTATTTTTTAAAAAGTTTTTTTAGATTTTCTTATTTTTGTAAAATTTTTAATGTCATCTTTTTTGTATAATCATTCGCTCATCTGACCCCAAAATCAGATTGTATTGTCCCCTCTTTGTTGGCCCCTTGTGGGTAATAAAAAATCAGTAGCTATTTTTTTTAATAATTTTAGCATTTTAAAAAAATATTATTTCGTTTTGGGATTTGGTTTGCAAGATTCTTTATATGAGTTCGTGAGCTGAAGCATATTCTGTTGTGTCTGCGGAGAGTCGTTTTCTTTTTGTGCCTTATAATGTAACACACTCACCAGTAGAATTTCCACTTTTTTCTTATTTTTATTTTCCTAAAATTTTCGTTGCGTCTTGCAACCTTTTCAATATATTTTAAAATTAATTCTCCTTGCGGTTAAAGATGCTTAAATGCTCCCGATTTTCTTCCGAATTTGGAGCATTTAATACCTGCTTATTTTCCATCAGTATGGAAGTAATGAAGTTAGGGATCATTAATTGATATTTTTTAAAGAATTATATTTAATGTTCTTTGTAAAAGTGTATCTATTAACCATTGATGAAAGACTTAGCTCCCTTAGATTTACATTTATAGTTTACACAAAAAAATATCGTTTCGTAAAAATATTATTCCTAGTTTTCTATTAATTGTGTACATTAAGGCTTTCTTTAAGACTAAGAATAATAATCCTTTCTACTATTGGCATAAGGCCTTAACTCTGGGGGAAAGGGGCCAGTCGATTACATCTAAAAGCGATAACGACGTCAGTCGAACTTGAACCCAGAACGTAACGAATCGTAAGATATACCGCACAGCATCTTTCTGACGCTCGAATAATTTTGCCAGCTTGCCGCCTTACTACAACAAATAACGATTCTTTCTAACTTTGGCACAATACCAGCAATTTTAAGGGGATGGAACAAACCAATTACATCGATCCTAGTTCTTGACTAGTACTTTGTTTTATCGTCCTCGAAAGGATGAAAAGCAAAGGTGACTTCGACAGGACTTGAACTCAAAACGTAAAGAACTAGAAGAAATGCTGCTAAACATTTTGTTCGATGCACTAACGATTCTGTCAGCTTACCAATGATTTCTTTATTAACCACAAAGGTTTACATTAAGAAAAACAATGAACAGTACAGGACAAAACAAAGAATAATAACAAGAGCACTCAAGAGAGCGCAAACCTCCGCCAAGGCAACCCTAACGTCCTCTCAATGATTAGCCAGAGACGATTTTTAAAATGAGAATATCCAAAATAAACTCGACTGCACTCACAAACGAGAATACTAAAAATTAACCTGACCGCTCTCAAAAGTTAAGTAAAAAAAAAACAGGAAAAATAATCCAGAATCCTTGTCCGGTACTGGATTGATCCCAAAGTCTAATCAGTTTGTGCCAGTCACGAGGTCAAGCATCCCTGAAAGTTTCATCTGAATCCATTCAGCGGTTCTTGAGATATCTTGTCCATGGACAAACAAATATAACTGAAAACAATACCTCCACCTTCGCCAAGGCAGAGGTAATAATGGTTTCAAACTTTGCCACAAGGGCAGCAATTTGGGGGTGGGGTGGGAATGAGCCAATTACATTGATCCCAGTGTTCAACTGGTACTTAATTTACCAACCCCAAAAGGATGAAAGGTAAAGTTGACCTCAGCAGAATTTGAACTCAAAATGTAAAGATGGACGAAATGCCACTCAGTATTTTGCCCTGCATGCTAACAATTCTGCCATCTTACCACCTTCATAATGATGGTGGTAGTGGGGGGGGGGGAAGAAGAAGAAGAAGAATGCCCTGATGCAGTACCAGGCAGTGGCTCTCATGGCTTCTGATCTTAACTGATTGGAAGTGTTATCATATACATTGTTTTTGTCTTGGTATAAAAGATGGGCTACAGCAAATATTCTGCTCAATACCACAGATTTGCTTGTCAGTTGTTTGACCTTAACCAGTTGATCATGTCCCTTAGTGGCTGATGATATGTGCAACTCTGATCATGAGCAGAAGTAGTTGCGGAGCATCATAGCCATGTGTTGAGAGGAATTCTTTGAGGGTTTGAATAGTTCACCTTGGAAACATGGCTGTTTTGTTCAACATCCTCAAACCTTATTCAGGGACCTTTTGAGTGGGATGGGCTACTCAACCTGAAGAAAATTGTAACTGGAGTCTGCCAAAGTGGAAATGTTAAATCTTAGATGTTAAATTAAGTCTATCATCCAAATAGGCCATGGTGGTATTTGAACTCAGAATGCAAAGATCCAGAACAAAAACTACCAAGCTCAAATGTTTCCACCAGTCCATTGATTTATAATGATACTTTATTTATTGACCTCAGAGGGGTGAAAGGCAGAGAGAATGCAAATCAAGCTATGAACATACAATATGAAAAAGTTCTGGACTAGTTCTGTAGTGTGCCAACAAATGGCAGCACGTGGTTGCGTGCACAGTGAGAGCTAGCAATGACCTTCATGGGGCAGTGTGCCGAGTGACATTACTGTGTTTACTTCACAAATTGTGAAATTTGTGTTTTTGAGATCATGTGTATGCCGTAGTCTGTGATTTTTGTCATGGACAGGAAGTTGGAACAAAGAGCCAACATGAAATTTTGCGTTAAACTTGTGAAGTCTGCTATGGAGACATCAAGCGTGCTTTGGCAAGCTTACAGTGATGAGGCAATGGGTGGTACACAATGTTTCATGTGGCATGAGTGCTTCAAAAGCAGAAGAGTGATCTGGAAGGCCAGCCATGAGTGTCACCCCTTGGAAATATGGAGAAAATTCATCATCTTGTGCATGAAGATCATTGGCAGACAATCGGCAACACTGTTGATGTTGTTTGTCTGTTGTATGGGTCCGTGCAGGCAATCCTAACATATATGTATGTATGTATGCGTGCATGTATGTATATATGTATGTATGTCTATGTATGTTTGCATAGGTTCAGTACTAATATGAGGCACTTCAAGTAAGTGTCTTCTATTACAGCCCTAGGCCAACCAAAGCTTAGTGAGTGGATTTGGTAGACAGAAACCCTGAAAGAAGCCCATCTCATGTTTATATACAATACACTTATGTATGCATGCTTTCAGCAGGTTCCAATTTTCTTTGACGAGATGGTTTGGAGTCTTATTTTGAAGATTGACCTGTAGGCACTGCTGGAAAGCGACACGAGTCATCACCGCTTGCGAAGAAACCATCGGTCGCAAGAAAAGGAAACACCAGGACTGGTTCAACGACAATGATGAAGCTCTCAAAGAACTGATTGACCAAAAATGGAAAGCTTTCATCAGCTCACAGAATGATCCAAAGTCTGCCACTAAACGAGAGTCTTTCAAGAAGTGCAAAGCCGCAGTTCAAAGGACAATCCGTACCCTGAAGAACCAGTGGTGGAGACACAAATCTCGTGAAATCCAGCAGCTAGCAGATGTAAACGACACCAGAGGGTTCTTCAAAGCCACGAGGGAAATATACGGACCTTCCACACATGGACAGGCTCCTCTGAAGAGTAAAGACGGAGCGACCATCCTGAAAAGCAACACCGAAATAGGAGACAGATGGAGAGAACACTTCGATGACCTCCTCAATCACAAGGCTACCATCGACAAAAGCATACTTGACATGATTCCTAAAGAGGCCAAAGATTACTCTCTTGCTCGAATTCCATCCCTCGAAGAGGTCAAAATTGCTATCACAGCGATGAAGAACAACAAAGCCGCGGGTTCTGACGGAATCCCAGCTGAGATCTACAAACTGGGAGGTGATTTTGTCCAACACCAGCTCCACCAACTCTTGGTCAAAATCTGGACAAATGAAGTTGTACCATCCGACTTCAGGGATGCTAACATCATTACCATTTACAAACGAAAGGGCGATCATTCTGAGTGTGGAAATTACCGGGGTATTTCCTTATTAGCAACTGCTGGGAAGATTCTTGCACGTATCCTGAACAACCGCCTCAAAACGCTGTCAGAGAGGATCCTTCCTGAGATGCAGACTGGCTTTAGGCCATCACGAAGCACAACCAACATGATCTTTATGCTGCGACAGCTACAAGAAAAATGTTGTGAGCAACACCAACCACTCTATTTGGCCTTTATTGACCTATCCAAAGCCTTTGATCGTGTCTCGCGAGAGCTCCTCTGGATATTCTCGCCCAGTATAGATGCCCAGATAAATTCATCCAGATCCTCAAACTCCTCCACGACAATATGCACGCCAGAGTCCAGACCAACGGAGGCAGTTCTGAGCCCTTTAAAGTCACCTCCGTGATAGTGCCAACTCTCTTTACCAGCTTTATCGCGACAGTGTTGCACATCACATGAGATGACCTTCCACCTGGCATCGAGATCTCGTACAGAATGGACGGCAAGCTTTTCAACCTTGCTCGCCTCAAAAGTACGTCAAAAACAATGGTGCGAAGCTTGCTAGAGTTCCAATATGCCGACAACAACAGTGTAGCAGCTTACAGAGAGGATCACCTCCAACTGATCCTAAATGCTTTTCATCATGCATATACTAAACTTGGACTGAGCATCAACATCAAGAAGACTCACTTACTCTACCAACTTCCTCCCAATGGCTGTGTTGACAACCCGCCATCGATTCAACTCGAAGGAATTCCACTGGAAAATGTGAACCATTTCTGCTACCTTGGGAGCCATCTGTCAGCAAAGGTAGACCTCAGCGATGAAATCCAACACTGTCTGAGGTGTGCAGGAACAGCTTTCAGCAAGCTTCGAACAAGAGTTTTTGCTGATCGGGACATCCGAACTGAAACCAAACTCATGGTGTACAGGGCAGTCATTATTCCAACCCTCCTTTACGCATCCGAAACCTGGACCCCGTATAGTCACCACCTGAAAACGCTCGAGAAATTTCACCAACGCTGTCTTCGGAAGATCCTTAACATCAGCTGGGAAGAACAAACGTCAGTGTGCTACAAGAAGCAAAAATGACCAGCATCGAAGCCTATGTCATCAAAGGCCAACTAAGATGGAGCGGCCACGTGGTTAGAATGACTGACGAATGACTTCCCAAACAGATCTTCTACTCCCAACTCAAAGACGGCAAGCGTACAAAAGGAGGCCAGAAGAAACGCTACAAAGACTCCCAGAAAACGAACCTCAAAAAGTGTGACATCGACTTCACTAACTGGGAGGAAACGGCAAAAAACAGACCACTCTGGAAAACCACCATCCATGAGGGAATGGCGACTTTCGAGTCGAAAAGGTCTGCAGAGCTGGAGGAGAAAAGACGACGACGGAAGGAGTGCCAACAACAACCACGTGCAACTCTCCCTTCCGGCACTAGATGTCCGCACTGCGACCGATCTTTTCAAAGAAGAATTGGTCTTATCGGTCACCTACAGATTCACCAGTAAATTTGCGTGAAGACCATCATCCTCGACCTTGAGGGATTGCCATCATCATCATGCATGCATGAGTGTGCTACTGTTACCTTGCACTATAATAGTTGTAAATGAGTGTCACTGTCATACAAGCAGTGTGCTTTGTTTCCAGAGAGTGGATGTGTGGTCTTCTTTGCTGTCACGTCTCATGAATGAACCTTTTTTGGACCGAATAGTGACTGGTGACAAGAAATGGGTTCTCTATAAAAATGTGAAGCACTGAAAACAGTGGGTAGGGAAAGGA
>NC_043005.1:95917882-96100382 GCF_006345805.1 Octopus sinensis | reverse complement strand
CTCCCCTTCTTCACAACATGGCCGAAGACGAATTCAGTGTTTTAGCAGAAATATTCTGTCTGCCAGGAGAACTCACTCAGTGGCGTACGGTCTTGTTATCTTTGTGGTTTTCAATTTTTAAAAAACTAAGTTTCAGATAATTTTCATGATAGTTATTGTCTGCATTAGGCTTTCGTTATTTTTTGTTGTTTATATATTTATACTTTTCATAAATTTCCTCACTCCGCTGCCAATTACCATTTCCTTGTAAATGTGTTTAAATAATTTCATTTATGCATAAAATAAGGATTTCGATGGGTTTTTGAAATAGCTTTCGCTATCTCTTGAAGAAAGGAAAGGATTTCCATATGAAATAAAAGGGATTTACATATCACATCAATAAGATTGAAACATGTAAACAAAAGAAAATCCAACTTTTACCTACTGTTCCAGAGTTTGGTTAAGAACTTCGCTTCGTAGTCCCCTGATTTCGAGTTCGCGCCTAGGACAAGCGTCCTTTATCAAGGCCTCGGGGTTACTCAATACATTTTGAGTAGAATTTGGTGGAAATGGAAACTACGTGGAAAACTGTCGTATTATTATATGTAATGGAATATAACTTTCGCCGATATTTATGAGTAATGGGTGGTGGAAAAAAACCTCGAAGAACCGGTGCCTTGGAAAAGAAATCTGTTGTGTCAGATCAAATTTATCAAAGTAAAGCAGTTGTCGCATGAAATCCTTCACGTCTAGAAGAACCCTTATTCGACTGACCACTGATATCGATCTGGTGGCCAGCTTGTGGGTTTTACCTAATTTTCTTCATAATCTTTAGAAAAATGGATATCTTTTAATGAAATTTTATATAAATACTGGCCATATACCTTACAAACGGATAGAATGCGATTATAAAGAAATTTGTGGGAGGAACTTTTTCCGTGGTGGTGGGGAGAGGACTTTCGGAAAATTCACATTATCCGATTTTTTCTCTCATAGCTTTTAGGAAAATGGATATCTTTTAGTGACATTTTATATAAATACCTTTCAAACGGCATAAACGATTATAAAGAAATTTGTGGAGAAAATTTTTTTCCCAAAGGGGTGGGGAGAGGACTTCCGAAGAGAAAAGAATTCATAAATTATTTGGGGCTAATGCAGTTTCGCACCTCTCCTTGAAAAATGCATTTTTTTGGAAAAAATTTTCCGGATTCCTACTTCTAATATGTTGAGGATTATGAATATGCAAAAAAAAATAATAAATTAACCCCCCCACCCCTTAAAATTTTGAACTTTTTCGCCCCCCCCCCCCGCATTTTCTCCCAAATTTGCTTATTAAAAAAGTTTTTTTTGGCCAAAAATCGGCTGACAAGGGTCAAACAGCTGCAAAAACAATAATGGTGATAATTTCTAACATGATCACAAGGTTGCATATTTTATGGGATGGAACAGGTGATCTTATTGGATCCTTAGTACTTTTTGATCTCTATTTATTTTATCAACACTGGAGACAATATAGAAGCTAGTGAAAGCCACAGATTTTAGGGGATGGTACAGCTGATTTTACTGGATCCCTAATATTTCTCAACTAATACTTATTTTATCAACATTGAAGCTCATGAGATTTGAACTTAAGCTGTCCTAATAAAACTAACGATAGTTTCTGACATTGGCATTTGTTGCTAGTAGTTGATTTGTTTTCAATACTAAATTGGTTGATTAATACATGGTTAATTTATCCAGCTCCAAAACATTCAAAGCTAATTTGACCCAATAGGATTTGAACTCCTAAATATCACAGATTTACTCTTTACTCTTTTGTTTCAGTCATTTGACTGCGGCGATGCTGGAGCACCGCCTTTAGTCGAGCAAATCGACCCCAGGACTTATTCTTTGTAAGCCTAGTACTTATTCTATCGGTCACTTTTGCCGAACCGCTAAGTTACGAGGACGTAAACACACCAGCATCGGTTGTTAAGCAATTTTGTGGGGACAAACACACACATATATATACATATATACGACGGGCTTCTTTCAGTTTCCGTCTACCAAATCCACTCACAAGGCTTTGGTCGGCCTGGGGCTTTAGTAGAAGACACTTGCCCAAGGTGCCACGCAGTGGGACTGAACCCAGAACCATGTGGTTGGTAAGCAAGCTACTTACCACACAGTCACTCCTGCGCCTGATATTTGCCATTTAAAATAATTCTTGAGTGATTGAGTGCTGGAAATGAGAAATTTCAACTAGCACTTTATGCTGATTTGGCTTTGGATAAATGTTATGTGTGGGTACAAGGCTTGCTTCCCAACATATGGGCTTGTATTCAGTCCCACTGTGCAGTACCTTGGGCCAGTATCTTCTACTGTTGCCTCAGGTTGACCAAAGCCTTGTGAACAGATTTGGTTGATGGAAACTTAAAGAACCCTATCTTATATGTGTGTGTATGTTTGTGGGTACCCTTGTCTTGATATTGCATGATGGTTGCAAATGAGCATCATCATCAAACAAGTGACAGGTATGATATACAATATAATAATGTGTGTGTGTGTGTGTGTGTGTGGTAGGTAGTGTTGTCATGCAACTGGCATCCATGCCAGTGGCATGTTAAAGCACCCATTATACTTTCACAGTGGTTGGCATTAGGGAGGGTATCCAGCCCTAGAAACCATTCCAAATCAGAGTAGTGTATGGTGCAGCCCCTCAGCTTACCATCCCTGGTCAAACCATCCGACCCATGGACAAAAGATGTTACTTGATGATTATGACGATATGTGAAGGCGTATAGCTCAGTGGTTAGTGTTAGGCTCACAATCATGAGGTAGTGAGTTCAATTCCCAGACCAGGCTGTGTGTTGTGTTCTTGAGCAAGACACTCTATTTCACGTTGCTCCAGTTCATTCAGCTGTAGAAATGAGTTGTGACATCACTGGTGCCAAGCTGTATCGGCCCCTTTGCCTTTCCCTTGGATAACATTGGTTGCATGGGGAGCGGAGACTGATATACATGGGCTACTGCTGGTCTTACATAAAAACAACGTTGCTTAGACATGTTGGAGGGGAACTTTCTAGGTGCAATCCCATGGTTATTCATGACTGAAGGAGCTCTTTACCCTTTATAGAAATATATAAAATATTCATGATAATGTACGAGTATGCATACAATCATAATTTTGTGAAGGTTCTAGAGTTTTGTACCATGCAGATAGAGAATTATGAAATTTGTGTGCATGTGTGTATATACATAATGGAAATTGTAGTTGTGATACCTGTGCCGGTGGCACGTAAAAAGCACCAACCGATTGTGGCCGGTGGCACGTAAAAACACCCACTACACTCTCGGAGTGGTCGGCATTAGGAAGGGCATCCAGCTGTAGAAACACTGCCAGATCAGACTGGAGCCTGGTGCAGCCTCCTGGCTTCCCAGACCCCGGTCGAACTGTCCAACCCATCCTAGCATGGAAAACGGACGTTAAACGATGATGATGATGATGTATCTGTAAGCATACATGTATCTATGTATGCATGTGTATGTATGTATGTATGTATGTATGTAAATACATATGTTTATTCTTATTCTTAGTCTTTTTTAATTCAAATCCTCTCCAGGATTAATTTTGGCTTTCATCCTTCCAAGGTCAATAAAATAAGTGCCTGTTAGGTTCTGGGATCAATTTAATCATCTACTATATTATTAAAGGTGAAGCTAAACTCTAATTTCTGAAACCAGTTAAAGAATATTTATATCAATAAGATCATATGTTTTCTTTATTAGGTGATGGGGAGAAAATACATGTGAAGGTAATCATATCAGAACAGTGCCCTCATGTAGAGGGCCACGAGGTTACTTTAGTTTTCAGTCTCTCTGAAGACTACCCTTCTGAAAGCTGCCCACAAATCGAAGTATCCAGTTACTCCATAAAATGTGATGATATCCGAGACAAACTACAAACGTATGCTCATAGTAATGTTGGTAAGTTTGACTTTATTTTATTGTGTACGGCATAATGGTTTATTTCTTACTTGTGGTGTAGAGAAACTGAAAAATAGACAATATAATGACAGATGCATGTACTTAACGTGTATTTAATGCCACCACCATCATCATTGTTTTAGAATTTATTTTTCTATACTTGCTTGGGTCAGATGGAATTTGTTAGGGCAGATTTTCTATGACCAGATGGCCTTCCTGTCACCAAGCAAGGTGATATTTTCCTATAACTAGATATGTTTTTCCCAGAAGACTGGAAACAATCTCCCTTGTATGACAGCGATGCCAATTTACAATCATCGTGAGGTGTCTAGACAAGGGTACATCAGGCAAGCAGTGTCTGCATGATAGCGACACTCATTTACAACTATCATATGATGTCAAGGCAAAGAGATAGTAACACTCACACACACACACATTTTCACATTGTGCTTCCAGAATTTCAAGGTCCAAGGTCCTGTGATCACTTCATCCCATGTCTTCTACAAGTTCCATCCTCATAACCCATTCATGCCGATTGTCCATTTAAACTGACCCTTAATTTATAAGGGTATAAAACAAATGCTTGATACAAATTGTGATTTGTGTATGATCTGTATCAAAAAATGAAACATGTTCTTAACGCGTATGCATCATCATCATCATCATCATTGTCTAATGTCCGCTTTCCATGCTAGCATGGGTTGGATGAATGACTGAGGGCTGGCGAATAGATGGCTGCACCAGACTTCAATCTTGATCTGGCAGAGTTTCTACAGCTGGATGCCCTTCCTAATGCCAACCACTCCGAGAGTGTAGAGGGTGCTTTTATGTGCCACCGGCACGAGGCCAGTCAAGCACAGATTTCAGTGACATTTTTTTCAGTTGTTATTTAGGTCAAAATAATAGTATATGTGAATTTTCAGGCAATTCCATTCACTACAAAAATTTTGGCACGAATGGGTTAAGTGATTGGTTTTATGCAGCTGTCCTCATCCATTTGCGTCACCTGTTCATAGCAGCACTTTTGTCTTTGTTGCACACTTCATCTGATTCTCCTTACACCTCAGTTTTTCTCTCAGCACATTTGTACTTCGTTGTTCATGCACACTTAATGCTGCACTCTCAATGAAACATGCTAGCTTCATTTTTCTTTTCTATTTCCTCTTAAGTCCTCTGCATTCAAGGCTACCATGCAGCATCACAGTTCTGACACAAGTGTCATACAATCTACCTTTCACCCTGAGAGAAAAGACCTTTGTTGTCAGTAACAGTAGAAACTCCCTGAATTTTTTTGCAACCTGTTCTTGTTCTAGCTATTATACTATACTAGCTACTATAGTAACATGAGCTCTCAAATTTTACTGAACCATCCAAGCATTTAAGAGAATCCGTTATGCTCATAACATTTACTACTTCAGTGTATTTGTCACATATGAAGCTTACTTTATTAGTTTAGGAATACACTACACTGCTTGTGTGTCTAGCTTACATTGGGTACAGCTTATGGAGCTTATACATACTCCTTTTCTGTATATAGAGCAGGGCCATTTCCTTGAAGATATCAGGATCCTGTTTTTACCTACTATCCAAAACGTTTGTCTTTGCTAAGTTTACCTTAAAATCTCTCAGTACTAGATTTAGCTTCCATATCTCTCTCTCTCTCTCTCTCTCTCACACACACACACACTTGCATGTACAATAGGAGTATTTGGTGGCTTAACTAATACATTATTTCCTTTCCTGCAGGAAGTCCATTATTGCTTGATTTGATAAATTATGCTAAAGACCTTATACAAGATTTACACTCTTCCAACACATCTGACTGTGTCCAACTTGCAACACACAGGGAGAACTCTGTGACAGATACCCAGTCTTCATCACCATTGCCACCACCACCATCATCACACACCAAGAACTTGAAAGCTAAGTCTCTGACATCTCAGAACATTGGTAGTCAAACAGGAATTAAGGATGTTCAAAATTGGACCTTATTGATTCATATTGACCATATGAGAGCTAAAGCAAAATATATTAAATTTATCAAGAAATGGTGCAGAGATTTCCAGTTAAGTGGTCAACTAATATTTTTTAAGAAGACTATATTACTTTTCCTTATTGGAGAACACAACAATTTAAAGGTAATTTTTAACATAACATCATGTCTTCATGTATCATCATCACCAGTAGTTAATTGCTTCTGATGTAATATTTATAATAATGATTTCTGAGATTGGCACAAAGCCATACATCAGTGAAAAGGATATAACACCCCAGTATTTGTTAGCTCATATAGTTTATCAGTGAAAAGGATATAACACCCCAGTATTTGTTAGCTCATATAGTTTATCAGTGAAAAGGATATAACACCCCAGTATTTGTTAGCTCGTATAGTTTATCAGTGAAAAGGATATAACAATCCAGTATTTGTTAGCTCATATAGTTTATCAGTGAAAAGGATATAACAATCCAGTATTTGTTAGCTCATATAGTTTATCAGTGAAAAGGATATAACAATCCAGTATTTGTTAGCTCATATATTTTATCAGTGAAAAGGATATAACACCCCAGTATTTGTTAGCTCATATAGTTTATCAGTGAAAAGGATATAACAATCCAGTATTTGTTAGCTCATATATTTTATCAGTGAAAAGGATATAACACCCCAGTATTTGTTAGCTCATATATTTTATCAGTGAAAAGGATATAACACCCCAGTATTTGTTAGCTCATATATTTTATCAGTGAAAAGGATATAACACCCCAGTATTTGTTAGCTCATATAGTTTATCAGTGAAAAGGATATAACACCCCAGTATTTGTTAGCTCATATAGTTTATCAGTGAAAAGGATATAACAATCCAGTATTTGTTAGCTCATATAGTTTATCAGTGAAAAGGATATAACACCCCAGTATTTGTTAGCTCATATATTTTATCAGTGAAAAGGATATAACACCCCAGTATTTGTTAGCTCATATAGTTTATCAGTGAAAAGGATATAACACCCCAGTATTTGTTAGCTCATATATTTTATCAGTGAAAAGGATATAACACCCCAGTATTTGTTAGCTCATATAGTTTATCAGTGAAAAGGATATAACACCCCAGTATTTGTTAGCTCATATATTTTATCAGTGAAAAGGATATAACACCCCAGTATTTGTTAGCTCATATATTTTATCAGTGAAAAGGATATAACACCCCAGTATTTGTTAGCTCATATATTTTATCAGTGAAAAGGATATAACACCCCAGTATTTGTTAGCTCATATATTTTATCAGTGAAAAGGATATAACACCCCAGTATTTGTTAGCTCATATATTTTATGAGTGAAAAGGATATAACACCCCAGTATTTGTTAGCTAATATATTTTATCAATTTTTACACTCCCTTCATTGAAAGGAACTCTGGATGTAAAGGACTGTAATTAAATGCTGCAGTATTAAGCTACTTTACACTTAATCTTCACTGAATGCTTTTAATTGGTTTTCAATCTTCTTCAGTCATATCTAGTCCAACACAAGACAGTTTGTGTGGATGTTGATTCCAGAGGTGTTGGGTGCAAAGAGAAGATGATGACAGTTTTGTGTGAAGAGCCATATCTGAAAGACAGTTTGAATATAATACGAAGGTAAAATGTTTTATTTTACTGTAAATATGATGTGTATATGTTTCAGGTTTATAAATTCATCTCCATATACAAATACAGGTCTGATGATTGGCTAGCTGTTGGCCCTTGGAGGTTCTGTGCAAAGCTCTTGGCAAAAGTTCTTAGCCCATGATATATACATCTATATGTATACATCTATATATATATATATATATACATGTAAATTTGAATTTAAAATAATAAGGGTGAAAAATTGAATATTAATTTGATTAATATGTATTTAAAACCAGTGGTGTAGCATATAAGACCATAGTAGATCTTCTAGCATAATGGATGTCCAGTTACAGTTCATCTCTGTTATATAATAGTTTCACTTTAATAGTGTCAGTATTAAAATGAAAGTATTAAAGTGAAAGCATGTGACATTACAATAGAGAGATGTTTTTGTTTCACTTTTGACATGTAATAGTGAAATAGTGGAGAAGATATAATATTGCTATTGGCTCTCTGTAGGCAAGAAGTTGAACATTTTTTTTACCCATGACACTACATGGACCCTAAGTGAGGCATGTGTAAAATTTGAATGAAATTGGTTGTGTAGTTCTCAAGTGTTAGGGATTTACAGTCAGACAGACAGACACACATTCTCAGTTTTGTATATATAGATACATATATATATATATACACACACACACATATATATATGCATATATATATATATATATATACACACACACACACACACACACACACATACATATATATATATATATAATATATATATATAATTTCAACAATTGAGGGTAAAATTAATTAATTAATTAATCAATTTCACCAAGTATTCAGTATGCAAAGGGACCATTTAAGGCGAATTCAAATTATTACATTATATAAAAGGGCTTAGTAAAATAAATTACTTTGCCGCATACTGAACTCGTTAGAAATAGCAGCTAAAAAAACTTTTTATAAAACTATTTCTAACACTTAAAGAAAACCTCTCTCATATAGTGTTTGCTCAATTCAACTCAAGGAAGTATGGGGGTAGAGACATTAAAAAATCAAATGCAAAGGTTATTTGAGTACGTACGTTTCAAGATTAGTCAAAATCGACCCTTCTCTCATCAGCTCAGAATGCCCTTGTTTGAATCTGAAAACACTGAAAATGGGAGCATACCCTTTCGGCTTGTTATCGCTTCTGAAGATCTGTTCCAAACTAACAGTGCCAACAAACTCAAATATGCAAGCGAAGAATTTCTGCTCTCCCCTTTCCACCAGCGTGGGTTAAAATCAGCAAACACTATGTTTTTTTCGGTAAAATCCGAGACATTAAGTAGAGAGAGATGAATTATAATTTCAACAATTGAGGGTAAAATTAATTAATTAATTAATCAATTTCACCAAGTATTCAGTATGCAAAGGGACCATTTAGGCGAATTCAAATTATTACATTATATAAAAGGGCTTAGTAAAATAAATTACTTTGCCGCATACTGAACTCGTTAGAAATAGCAGCTAAAAAAACTTTTTATAAAACTATTTCTAACACTTAAAGAAAACTCTCTCATATAGTGTTTGCTCAATTCAACTCAAGGAAGTATGGGTGTAGAGACATTAAAAAATCAAATGCAAAGGTTATTTGAGTACGTACGTTTCAAGATTAGTCAAAATCGACCCTTCTCTCATCAGCTCAGAATGCCCTTGTTTGAATCTGAAAACACTGAAAATGGGAGCATACCCTTTCGGCTTGTTATCGCTTCTGAAGATCTGTTCCAAACTAACAGTGCCAACAAACTCAAATATGCAAGCGAAGAATTTCTGCTCTCCCCTTTCCACCAGCGTGGGTTAAAATCAGCAAACACTATGTTTTTTTCGGTAAAATCCGAGACATTAAGTAGAGAGAGATGAATTATAATTTCAACAATTGAGGGTAAAATTAATTAATTAATTAATCAATTTCACCAAGTATTCAGTATGCAAAGGGACCATTTAAGGCGATTCAAATTATTACATTATAAAAAGGGCTTAGTAAAAAAATAAATACTTTGCCGCATACTGAACTCGTTAGAAATAGCAGCTAAAAAAACTTTTTATAAAACTATTTCTAACACTTAAAGAAAACCTCTCTCATATAGTGTTTGCTCAATTCAACTCAAGGAAGTATGGGGGTAGAGACATTAAAAAATCAAATGCAAAGGTTATTTGAGTACGTACGTTTCAAGATTAGTCAAAATCGACCCTTCTCTCATCAGCTCAGAATGCCCTTGTTTGAATCTGAAAACACTGAAAATGGGAGCATACCCTTTCGGCTTGTTATCGCTTCTGAAGATCTGTTCCAAACTAACAGTGCCAACAAACTCAAATATGCAAGCGAAGAATTTCTGCTCTCCCCTTTCCACCAGCGTGGGTTAAAATCAGCAAACACTATGTTTTTTTCGGTAAAATCCGAGACAAAGTAGAGAGAGATGAATTATAATTTAATTCAACAACAATTGAGGGTAAAATTAATTAATTAATTAATCAATTTCACCAAGTATTCAGTATGCAAAGGGACCATTTAAGGCGAATTCAAATTATTACATTATATAAAAGGGCTTAGTAAAATAAATTACTTTGCCGCATACTGAACTCGTTAGAAATAGCAGCTAAAAAAACTTTTTATAAAACTATTTCTAACACTTAAAGAAAACCTCTCTCATATAGTGTTTGCTCAATTCAACTCAAGGAAGTATGGGGGTAGAGACATTAAAAAATCAAATGCAAAGGTTATTTGAGTACGTACGTTTCAAGATTAGTCAAAATCGACCCTTCTCTCATCAGCTCAGAATGCCCTTGTTTGAATCTGAAAACACTGAAAATGGGAGCATACCCTTTCGGCTTGTTATCGCTTCTGAAGATCTGTTCCAAACTAACAGTGCCAACAAACTCAAATATGCAAGCGAAGAATTCTCTGCTCTCCCCTTTCCACCAGCGTGGGTTAAAATCAGCAAACACTATGTTTTTTTCGGTAAAATCCGAGACATTAAGTAGAGAGAGATGATTATAATTTCAACAATTGAGGGTAAAATTAATTAATTAATTAATCAATTTCACCAAGTATTCAGTATGCAAAGGGACCATTTAAGGCGAATTCAAATTATTACATTATATAAAAGGGCTTAGTAAAATAAATTACTTTGCCGCATACTGAACTCGTTAGAAATAGCAGCTAAAAAAACTTTTTATAAAACTATTTCTAACACTTAAAGAAAACCTCTCTCATATAGTGTTTGCTCAATTCAACTCAAGGAAGTATGGGGGTAGAGACATTAAAAAATCAAATGCAAAGGTTATTTGAGTACGTACGTTTCAAGATTAGTCAAAATCGACCCTTCTCTCATCAGCTCAGAATGCCCTTGTTTGAATCTGAAAACACTGAAAATGGGAGCATACCCTTTCGGCTTGTTATCGCTTCTGAAGATCTGTTCCAAACTAACAGTGCCAACAAACTCAAATATGCAAGCGAAGAATTTCTGCTCTCCCCTTTCCACCAGCGTGGGTTAAAATCAGCAAACACTATGTTTTTTTCGGTAAAATCCGAGACATTAAGTAGAGAGAGATGAATTATAATTTCAACAATTGAGGGTAAAATTAATTAATTAATTAATCAATTTCACCAAGTATTCAGTATGCAAAGGGACCATTTAAGGCGAATTCAAATTATTACATTATATAAAAGGGCTTAGTAAAATAAATTACTTTGCCGCATACTGAACTCGTTAGAAATAGCAGCTAAAAAAACTTTTTATAAAACTATTTCTAACACTTAAAGAAAACCTCTCTCATATAGTGTTTGCTCAATTCAACTCAAGGAAGTATGGGGGTAGAGACATTAAAAAATCAAATGCAAAGGTTATTTGAGTACGTACGTTTCAAGATTAGTCAAAATCGACCCTTCTCTCATCAGCTCAGAATGCCCTTGTTTGAATCTGAAAACACTGAAAATGGGAGCATACCCTTTCGGCTTGTTATCGCTTCTGAAGATCTGTTCCAAACTAACAGTGCCAACAAACTCAAATATGCAAGCGAAGAATTTCTGCTCTCCCCTTTCCACCAGCGTGGGTTAAAATCAGCAAACACTATGTTTTTTTCGGTAAAATCCGAGACATTAAGTAGAGAGAGATGAATTATAATTTCAACAATTGAGGGTAAAATTAATTAATTAATTAATCAATTTCACCAAGTATTCAGTATGCAAAGGGACCATTTAAGGCGAATTCAAATTATTACATTATATAAAAGGGCTTAGTAAAATAAATTACTTTGCCGCATACTGAACTCGTTAGAAATAGCAGCTAAAAAAACTTTTTATAAAACTATTTCTAACACTTAAAGAAAACCTCTCTCATATAGTGTTTGCTCAATTCAACTCAAGGAAGTATGGTGTAGAGACATTAAAAAATCAAATGCAAAGGTTATTTGAGTACGTACGTTTCAAGATTAGTCAAAATCGACCCTTCTCTCATCAGCTCAGAATGCCCTTGTTTGAATCTGAATACACTGAAAATGGGAGCATACCCTTTCGGCTTGTTATCGCTTCTGAAGATCTGTTCCAAACTAACAGTGCCAACAAACTCAAATATGCAAGCGAAGAATTTCTGCTCTCCCCTTTCCACCAGCGTGGGTTAAAATCAGCAAACACTATGTTTTTTTCGGTAAAATCCGAGACATTAAGTAGAGAGAGATGAATTATAATTTCAACAATTGAGGGTAAAATTAATTAATTAATTAATCAATTTCACCAAGTATTCAGTATGCAAAGGGACCATTTAAGGCGAATTCAAATTATTACATTATATAAAAGGGCTTAGTAAAATAAATTACTTTGCCGCATACTGAACTCGTTAGAAATAGCAGCTAAAAAAAACTTTTTAAAAACTATTTCTAACACTTAAAGAAAACCTCTCTCATATAGTGTTTGCTCAATTCAACTCAAGGAGTATGGGGGTAGAGACATTAAAAAATCAAATGCAAAGTTATTTGAGTACGTACGTTTCAAGATTAGTCAAAATCGACCCTTCTCTCATCAGCTCAGAATGCCCTTGTTTGAATCTGAAAACACTGAAAATGGGAGCATACCCTTTCGGCTTGTTATCGCTTCTGAAGATCTGTTCCAAACTAACAGTGCCAACAAACTCAAATATGCAAGCGAAGAATTTCTGCTCTCCCCTTTCCACCAGCGTGGGTTAAAATCAGCAAACACTATGTTTTTTTCGGTAAAATCCGAGACATTAAGTAGAGAGATGATTAATTTCAACACATTGAGGGTAAAATTAATTAATTAATTAATCAATTTCACCAAGTATTCAGTATGCAAAGGGACCATTTAAGGCGAATTCAAATTATTACATTATATAAAAGGGCTTAGTAAAATAAATTACTTTGCCGCATACTGAACTCGTTAGAAATAGCAGCTAAAAAAACTTTTTATAAAACTATTTCTAACACTTAAAGAAAACCTCTCTCATATAGTGTTGCTCAATTCAACTCAAGGAAGTATGGGTGTAGAGACATTAAAAAATCAAATGCAAAGGTTATTTGAGTACGTACGTTTCAAGATTAGTCAAAATCGACCCTTCTCTCATCAGCTCAGAATGCCCTTGTTTGAATCTGAAAACACTGAAAATGGGAGCATACCCTTTCGGCTTGTTATCGCTTCTGAAGATCTGTTCCAAACTAACAGTGCCAACAAACTCAAATATGCAAGCGAAGAATTTCTGCTCTCCCCTTTCCACCAGCGTGGGTTAAAATCAGCAAACACTATGTTTTTTTCGGTAAAATCCGAGACATTAAGTAGAGAGAGATGAATTATAATTTCAACATTTGAGGGTAAAATAATTAATTAATTAATCAATTTCACCAAGTATTCAGTATGCAAAGGGACCATTTAAGGCGAATTCAAATTATTACATTATATAAAAGGGCTTAGTAAAATAAATTACTTTGCCGCATACTGAACTCGTTAGAAATAGCAGCTAAAAAAACTTTTTATAAAACTATTTCTAACACTTAAAGAAAATCTCTCTCATATAGTGTTTGCTCAATTCAACTCAAGGAAGTATGGGGGTAGAGACATTAAAAAATCAAATGCAAAGGTTATTTGAGTACGTACGTTTCAAGATTAGTCAAAATCGACCCTTCTCTCATCAGCTCAGAATGCCCTTGTTTGAATTTGAAAACACTGAAAATGGGAGCATACCCTTTCGGCTTGTTATCGCTTCTGAAGATCTGTTCCAAACTAACAGTGCCAACCAATTCAAATATGCAAGTGAAGAATTTCTGCTCTCCCCTTTCCACCAGCGTGGGTTAAAATCAGCAAAACACTCTGTTTTTTTACGGTAAAATCCGAGACATTAATTAGAGAGAGATGAATTATAATTTCAACAATTGAGGGTAAAATTAATTAATTAATTAATCAATTTCACCAAGTATTCAGTATGCAAAGGGACCATTTAAGGCGAATTCAAATTATTACATTATATAAGGGCTTAGTAAAATAAATTACTTTGCCGCATACTGAACTCGTTAGAAATAGCAGCTAAAAAAACTTTTTATAAAACTATTTCTAACACTTAAAGAAAATCTCTCTCATATAGTGTTTGCTCAATTCAACTCAAGGAAGTATGAGGGTAGAGACATTAAAAAATCAAATGCAAAGGTTATTTGAGTACGTACGTTTCAAGATTAGTCAAAAATCGACCCTTCTCTCTTCAGCTCAGAATGCCCTTGTTTGAATCTGAAAACACTGAAAATGGGAGCATACCCTTTCGGCTTGTTATCGCTTCTGAAGATCTGTTCCCAACAGTGCCAACAAACTCAAATATGCAAGCGAAGAATTTCTGCTCTCCCCTTTCCACCAGCGTGGGTTAAAATCAGCAAACACTATGTTTTTTTCGGTAAAATCCGAGACATTAAGTAGAGAGAGAGATGAATTATAATTTCAACAATTGAGGGTAAAATTAATTAATTAATTAATCAATTTCACCAAGTATTCAGTATGCAAAGGGACCATTAAGGCGAATTCAAATTATTACATTATATAAAAGGGCTTAGTAAAATAAATTACTTTGCCGCATACTGAACTCGTTAGAAATAGCAGCTAAAAAAACTTTTTATAAAACTATTTCTAACACTTAAAGAAAACCTCTCTCATATAGTGTTTGCTCAATTCAACTCAAGAAGTATGGGGGTAGAGACATTAAAAAATCAAATGCAAAGGTTATTTGAGTACGTACGTTTCAAGATTAGTCAAAATCGACCCTTCTCTCATCAGCTCAGAATGCCCTTGTTTGAATCTGAAAACACTGAAAATGGGAGCATACCCTTTCGGCTTGTTATCGCTTCTGAAGATCTGTTCCAAACTAACAGTGCCAACAAACTCAAATATGCAAGCGAAGAATTTCTGCTCTCCCCTTTCCACCAGCGTGGGTTAAAATCAGCAAACACTATGTTTTTTTCGGTAAAATCCGAGACATTAAGTAGAGAGAGATGAATTATAATTTCAACAATTGAGGGTAAAATTAATTAATTAATTAATCAATTTCACCAAGTATTCAGTATGCAAAGGGACCATTTAAGGCGAATTCAAATTATTACATTATATAAAAGGGCTTAGTAAAATAATATTACTTTGCCGCATACTGAACTCGTTAGAAATAGCAGCTAAAAAAACTTTTTATAAAACTATTTCTAACACTTAAAGAAAACCTCTCTCATATAGTGTTTGCTCAATTCAACTCAAGGAAGTATGGGGGTAGAGACATTAAAAAATCAAATGCAAAGGTTATTTGAGTACGTACGTTTCAAGATTAGTCAAAATCGACCCTTCTCTCATCAGCTCAGAATGCCCTTGTTTGAATCTGAATACACTGAAAATGGGAGCATACCCTTTCGGCTTGTTATCGCTTCTGAAGATCTGTTCCAAACTAACAGTGCCAACAAACTCAAATATGCAAGCGAAGAATTTCTGCTCTCCCCTTTCCACCAGCGTGGGTTAAAATCAGCAAACACTATGTTTTTTTCGGTAAAATCCGAGAGACATTAAGTAGAGAGAGATGAATTATAATTCAACAATTGAGGGTAAAATTAATTAATTAATTAATCAATTTCACCAAGTATTCAGTATGCAAAGGGACCATTTAAGGCGAATTCAAATTATTACATTATATAAAAGGGCTTAGTAAAATAAATTACTTTGCCGCCGCATACTGAACTCGTTAGAAATAGCAGCTAAAAAAACTTTTTAAATAAACTATTTCTAACACTTAAAGAAAACCTCTCTCATATAGTGTTTGCTCAATTCAACTCAAGGAAGTATGGGGGTAGAGACATTAAAAAATCAAATGCAAAGGTTATTTGAGTACGTACGTTTCAAGATTAGTCAAAATCGACCCTTCTCTCATCAGCTCAGAATGCCCTTGTTTGAATCTGAAAACACTGAAATGGGGGAGCATACCCTTTCGGCTTGTTATCGCTTCTGAAGATCTGTTCCAAACTAACAGTGCCAACAAACTCAAATATGCAAGCGAAGATTTCTGCTCTCCCCTTTCACCAGCGTGGGTTAAAATCAGCAAACACTATGTTTTTTTCGGTAAAATCCGAGACATTAAGTAGAGAGAGATGAATTATAATTTCAACAATTGAGGGTAAAATAATTAATTAATTAATCAATTTCACCAAGTATTCAGTATGCAAAGGGACCATTTAAGGCGAATTCAAATTATTACATTATATAAAAGGGCTTAGTAAAATAAATTACTTTGCGCATACTGAACTCGTTAGAAATAGCAGCTAAAAAAACTTTTTATAAAACTATTTCTAACACTTAAAGAAAACCTCTCTCATATAGTGTTTGCTCAATTCAACTCAAGGAAGTATGGGGGTAGAGACATTAAAAATCAAATGCAAAGGTTATTTGAGTACGTACGTTTCAAGATTAGTCAAAATCGACCCTTCTCTCATCAGCTCAGAATGCCCTTGTTTGAATCTGAATACACTGAAAATGGGAGCATACCCTTTCGGCTTGTTATCGCTTCTGAAGATCTGTTCCAAACTAACAGTGCCAACAAACTCAAATATGCAAGCGAAGAATTTCTGCTCTCCCCTTCCACCAGCGTGGGTTAAAATCAGCAAACACTATGTTTTTTTCGGTAAAATCCGAGACATTAAGTAGAGAGAGATGAATTATATAATTTCAACAATTGAGGGTAAAATTAATTAATCAATTAATCAATTTCACCAAGTATTCAGTATGCAAAGGACCATTTAAGGCGAATTCAAATTATTACATTATATAAAAGGGCTTAGTAAAATAAATTACTTTGCCGCATACTGAACTCGTTAGAAATAGCAGCTAAAAAAACTTTTTATAAAACTATTTCTAACACTTAAAGAAAACCTCTCTCATATAGTGTTTGCTCAATTCAACTCAAGGAAGTATGGGGGTAGAGACATTAAAAAATCAAATGCAAAGGTTATTTGAGTACGTACGTTTCAAGATTAGTCAAAATCGACCCTTCTCTCATCAGCTCAGAATGCCCTTGTTTGAATCTGAAAACACTGAAAATGGGAGCATACCCTTTCGGCTTGTTATCGCTTCTGAAGATCTGTTCCAAACTAACAGTGCCAACAAACTCAAATATGCAAGCGAAGAATTTCTGCTCTCCCCTTTCCACCAGCGTGGGTTAAAACCTTTGCATTTGATTTTTTAATGTCTCTACCCCCATACTTCCTTGAGTTGAATTGAGCAAACACTATATGAGAGAGGTTTTCTTTAAGTGTTAGAAATAGTTTTATAAAAAGTTTTTTTAGCTGCTATTTCTAACGAGTTCAGTATGCGGCAAAGTAATTTATTTTACTAAGCCCTTTTATATAATATATATATATATATATATGAATCTTTGGTTTCTGTCTACCAAATCCACTCACAAGGCTTTGGGGCTTTGGTTAGCCTGGGGCTTTGGTTAGCCTGGGGCTATAGTAGAAGACACTTCCCCTAGGTACCATGCAGTGTGAACCATGTGGTTGAAAAACCAACTCATTACTACACAGCCACCCCTGGACATTCCATCATAATTTTATGTGCAAACTTTCTTCACACCAAATACTAGCTTAATAAACCAATTAATAAAAATATTAGTTTATAAATCGCAAATATTGCAAGCTAATGAAATACTTATTATTAGAGAATGCCTGCCCTGCTCATAATAAGTCATTTACTCTAGAAAATTAGTAAATTGATTATTTCTGTCTGTTCACTTTTTTCTTTTTATCTTAAAGTCATAAATGACAAATTTGCTAAAAGAAAAGTTTTCCTTTAAAAGTGCATTTATTTTGTTATTTCAGTGCCTTGCAAATACAAGAATGTTCTAGCTTGGATGAAGTTAAGGATATTTTCACAAATGCCAGTTCACAACATCTATTTGTAAATTATGTTTCTAAATTAAAGAGTATACATCATTGAACATGTAAATTTTGAATTTTTTGTGTTGTTATTGTACATGCTGGGTGAAAAGTAAAAAGAGTGGCTGTGTGGTAAGTAGCTTGCTTACCAACCACATGGTTCTGGGTTCATTTCCACTGTGTGGCACCTTGGGCAAGTGTCTTCTACTATAGCCTCGGGCTGACCAAAGCCTTGTAAGTGGATTTGGTAGACGGAAACTGAAAGAAGCCTGTCATATATATGTGTATATATATATATATATGCGTGTGTGTGTTTGTGTGTCTGTGTTTGTCCCCCCAACATCACTTGACAACCGATGCTGGTGTGTTTACATCCCCATAACTTAGCGGTTTGGCAAAAGAGACCGATAGAATAAGTACTAGACTTCCAAAGAGTAAGTCCTGGGGTCGATTTGCTCGACTAAAGGCAGTGCTCCAGCATGGTCGTAGTCAACTGACTGAAACAAGTAAAAGAGTAAAAGAGTAAGAGCTGAAGTGGAAGGGGTAGGTAATAGAAGTAGGTCTTGGAAGACTTCAGAGACAATGCAGTCAGTTTAGGACTCTGCATATTGGGCCTCACCTATGACAAAACACGAGATTACCATATTTTCTGGCATACAAATCACTTTAGTATATAGTGTGAACATGTAGTGTAGGCATTCAAACAGTGTTGCTGTCTTTCCAAATCCTGCTGCATTTTAAATGGACCGTGGACCTATCTTTTTTGGTTGTAAATTTTAACCCCCAAAAATTCAGTTTGTATGCCAGAAAAGACTGTAAGGCACATTGAAAAATATATTGTGTTGTTAACCTGTCAAACCCATGCAAGCATAGAAAAATAGGCATACTGATGAGGATGATGGTGGTGGAGGTGGAGGCAGTGGCAGTGATGATGGTGGTAATGACATCAGTGATAATGTTTACAGAACTCAAATATGTTGATATTTTCTCAACAATCAGCCACACACTAATTAATTTTTAAATGCCCTTTACTGCTTAGATATGTTTTGGTCATGTCTAGCTTTAACTTAAATTGAACTCCAACATTGCGACTGGTTCTTGACAAGTATGACAAGATGTTTATTTTTACACAACTATAAGAATAAAAAGTGAACATTTAGCTTCTAATAAGAGTTGTGCAGTCTGCAAGATTGATGTTTAGCTGAGAAACAAGACAATGGTAAACAGAATGAGAAGAGACAAAGAATAAATGGATAAACGAGCAATACAGAAATGAATAAATGTAATTCAAGATGAGACCATTAGTGGATGGATGAGGGGCAAAAACGAAATAAACAAACAGAATATAGCCTTTGGGGGAAGATGAAGTATGAGTAATGCTATGAGGGAAATCCTAAAGCATTGGAAACAAAAGGGCAACAGACAGCAAAACAAGTTGGAACTAGAGAAATTACAACTGGTTGCTTCAGCAGCCAGCATGAAAAAGAAAGGAGAGCGACAAAAGTTCTTAATCTCAGAGTGAAAGGCATATTGTGTGATGGTTGTGTACAAATAGCAGTGCTACATAGTAATGAGGCATGGGCCCTGAATGCAGAAGATATGTGGATACTTGAAAAGAAGGAACCTAGTATGTTCTTATTTCTTTAATGCCCACAAGGGGCCACACACAGAGGAGACAAACAAGGACAAACGGATTAAGTCGATTATATCGACCCCCAGTGCATAACTGGTACTTATTTAATCGACCCCGAAAGGATGAAAGACAAAGTCGACCTCAGTGGAATTTGAACTCAGAACGTAACGGCAGATGAAATACGGGTACGCATTTCGCCCGGTGTGCTAACACTTCTGCCAGCTCATTGCCTAGTATGTTCTGTTGGATGTGCAATACCTGTGCATATATGACAAAGTGCTAATGTATTGAGAGAAAAATTAGGTATAAGATGTAGTGCGCAAGAAAGAAGACTGCATTGATTTGGTGATTTGATGCATATGAATGAAGACAGCTGCATAAAGAAGTACCAGTTGTTTGAGGTGGATGGTACTTGTGGAAGAGGGAAACTTAGGAAGACACAGGACAAAATATTGAAATATTACAAAGGACCAAGGTGATTGTCGATTTGCTGTGCTTGAGAAGACCCATTTATCACAGTAAAAATGGTATCCTAAAAGCATTTTGTTTATGCTTGTCCATAGTGGGCTCTGCATCTACACCCACTTCAGCCCATCAATCATTCTCCACGTCTTATCCCTTCAAATCCATCTCTCCATCACTCCACTATCTATGGCACTACTTGGCTGCTGTAATCACGTAAGAGCAGGATTAGCATATATTAAATCACATCCCTGACTCTGTTTTACAAGTTTTCTCTTTCCTTACTCTGGAACCACTTCTATCCCTCATTCTCATTATCATCACTTCTCACACTATTTTCACCAATCATCTCCTTTCTCTGCATTCAGTTTATCTCTTTCCCTCTTCTGCCATACTTCATCTTAACATCTCTCTTATGTCACAATTCTCAATGCTCTCTCATATAGTGAGTGGGGCATACCATCATGCCCCGCTCACTATAACACTCCCCATTATGTATCTCTACATCTCTCTCCCTATTACCTCTACACCTTGCATATCATAGTTTTACTTCCTGATCTGTCCTTCTTCCTGAGTCACTTCTATCTTTCTCACCTTACTGTCCATTTCCATATTGGCATTTCCCACCAATCACACCTCCACCCTTGTTTATCACTCATTACATTCACCCCTACTTCATCTCTAACCATCTGTTACTCTCCTCTTACACAGTGTTATAAAATTATCTCCCCCTGCTGCAGTCCACTGTCCACATTTTCTCTTATGCTCACCTTCTTGTACCTTGAGAGTTTGCTCTGACACCCCATCACTACCATTTTTATCTTCTTTCCTACTACTCCCATCCACCGTATAATACTGGGTAGCCATATATTTCCCCTATAGCAAGACACTTGTTTTGTCCATCTGTCATACTTCAGCCTCTCAACACCTTGCATAAAGTCTCATGCCCCTCTCAATCTTGGGGCTTTTTTGTATTCTTTTCCTGTTTTGCGAGTACTTGGCAACCTTTGTGGATCACTAAATCTTGTCAAATGTCCAACTCATGTCAGCAGGGAAAATGAACATCAAGTGAAGATGATGATGATGATTATATGTGTATGCATGTGTGTATGTTTGTGAGAGAGAGAAAGAGAGAAAAAGACAGTATGTGTGTGTGTGTGAGACATGGTTTGAGAAGGTTGACCTTCAAAATTACTGGCAAACTAGCTTTTGGCTCAGTTTCTGTCAATCCAATTTCCCTTGCTTGGTTCACAGCTGACCCAGTATTTATCAGCTAACATAAAAGATATTGCACAATACTCTATTTGTGTAATATTCTACTCCTCTGCCTCACTTCCCTCCTCCTCTCACTATTTGTCATTATCCTATACAGATTAAGTCCATCCTACCTTGTACAAACCTTTCTAATAACTTCCAGTTGTTTCCTTCTTGTTTGTCTTGCAAATTGCTAAAACGATTCTTGGTCTTGCTGGTTTCCAAGAGATTTGGGTCCCCTCTGTGTATCATTAAACAGTATATTTTGAAGTCAGAGAATGCGTCAACCTCTCTAAAAGATCTTTGACTAGAGAACATTCCTTGTCCCTGGAGTAAAATGAATCAAGATAGATGGAACCTGTTTTGATTTCTTTCATTATTCTCTTAACACGAAATATTTTTTGTGCAGTGGAGTAGTTAACCCTATAGCAAGATTGTTAACCCTACAGTAGGTTGTTAAATCAATGGCATGGTTGTTAAGTCTAGAGTTCTTAACCTGATACACAGTCCTGAAATGAGATGATCAAGTCTGTGTTTAACAGCCTTTTAGAATGCTGGATTGGTGTTAGGAAGGGCATCCAGCTCAAGAAACCATGACTAGAGAACATTCCTTGTCCCTGGAGTAAAATGAATCAAGATAGATGGAACCTGTTTTGATTTCTTTCATTATTCTCTTAACACGAAATATTTTTTGTGCAGTGGAGTAGTTAACCCTATAGCAAGATTGTTAACCCTACAGTAGGTTGTTAAATCAATGGCATGGTTGTTAAGTCTAGAGTTCTTAACCTGATACACAGTCCTGAAATGAGATGATCAAGTCTGTGTTTAACAGCCTTTTAGAATGCTGGATTGGTGTTAGGAAGGGCATCCAGCTCAAGAAACCATGCTGAAACAGACAATTGGAAGAATATTTACAATCTTTCTTTCAACAATTATCTGCAACTCTTAAATGAACATGTATCTTTGAACTGTTTGTCCATGGTACAATGCATAAAAGCATTGGAAGTTTGCAATAAATGTTTGTTAGTTCAATCTGAGTCCCATGTACATTTATACAGTAGCTAATGATAAATGCTATCAAAACTTGTTTGAAACATTTTACTAAAAGACAGAAAAATAAGTTAGCAGCCCAGAAACTTTTTCCATCAAAACAAATAGTAATTTTGTAGTCTTCCTGATAAATGTTATTGTATTTACCAGAACACCTGACTCAAACTTGACACCTCAGCATCATTATTTTTTATCACTTTCCAGCTTCTCAAACACTTCCACCTTCTCTTCTAAAATACGAGAAGTCATGTAGCTCCTCTACAACAGGAAAACTATTCTGCTTTGGCTCTTTCCCTCATACCTTTACCAGTAATCTCTGAGCATAAAGATACCCACTTAGGGCTTGTAGTGTTGCAAACTGCATGGTGGCCTCATTAGTGTAGCATGAAAAAATACCCAGTAAAGTGGTTGACAATAGAAAGTATCTCTAACCATAGAAACCTTGCTAAAGCAGATCTTAAAACGAGCCCATAACAAAATCAACCAAAAGAGAAAGAACAGTGGAGAGATGACATAGTTGATTTATGATTAACACACACTACTATGCAACACTCCTCCAAAAACATACAGGAATAAACTCATACTGTAAATACCCAACAAAATGACCAAGGCCCATAACATGTGCCGTAGAAGGCCGATATTCAACAGAACACAACCTGTGCCACACAAACAACACACAATACAAAAAAACTAATATAGCAAAAGACTCAAACCAACCCCATAAAAAAACATACTGATACAATACAATATCCCCTGCTACCAAGAAAATGCAGCAGACCCCACCCCACCAGCACAAAGGTGCAACAAATGATGCAATAGAAAGTTGTTTGAAACTATCAGATGTTGTAAAATAATAGTGGTGATGACGTTGGTGACGAACATCACCTTAGCTCAGTTTATGAGAGACAGGAGTTTCTGAAGAAACTCTGGTTGTAACAGCGAAAATGAAGCTGGAACTTTAAGAGAAGGGCTCTTGCTTGGCAATGGTTCAGTAAAGATGCAGACTGATCACAGCTGTTATCCTAATACAGCATCAGCAGATAATAGAGTAAAGGGGAGGAAGTAGACCAGCGAAGAAAACAGAATAGTGATGCAGTGCTACTGAGAAAGTGAACCTAAAAAAGGGGCTAAAGAAAACGGATGTTAACACTTTAAGTAGAGAAGGGTATGTTTAAAGTGTCTGAGCAGAGATTAGTAGATTGAGCTAATGCTATTAGAAGAAAGTGGTTGACAGAATTAGAGGTAGAAGAGATCACAAGAGAACTGGAAAAGAAAGACTAGGCAGTGGGAAAGACAAACAACAACATAAGAGACACAGCTCATGCCACAGAAGAAAACAAAGGAAAAAATAATAATAGTGTTACCAATAAAGAAAGGACAACTGGTACCAGTGCCGTTAGTGATTTAACTGAAGAAGAGCAGAAGATTTTAGATGAGTTGCAAGGAATAATGAGTAAAGAAGTAAGAAAAAGATTGCCATAATTAAAAGGCACCAACAGAAGGAAGCTGCAAGAAAGGACTAGGAAAGTAAATTCTGTTTTCAGTAGGATAGATACTAAAAATATAGGGGACACTAACTTACTGATCTATGCAGGAGGGGTGGTAGTCACCTGAAGATTATATATCTCACAGGAAAAGATTGAAAAAGAGCAAATGTGGAAAAGGAGACTACAAAATAAAGTGAAGACTTTAAGACAAGATATGAGTAGAATAGACGCCTGGAAATTGAACAAGGTAGGAAACACAAGATGCAAATCTTCCTTCGAGAAAAGATACTTAGTCAAAGAGAAAGGATTTGAGACAGTAATAGAAGAGTTGAAACAGTGTATTATAGCAGTTGCAGGCAAGCTCTCCAGATATCAGAAAAAGATAAGATCAGTATCAGCAGAATAGATTCTGTTCTAAATGAAGTAAAGGCTAGAAATCTAACAATAGCATGGATAAATTATAGGAAATCGTATGACATGATCCAACACTCTTGGACAAGTGAATGTCTGAGTATATTCAATACAGCAGACAGCATAAGAGAATTAATTAGCTTTAGCATGAAGAAATGGAAAGTAGATCTCCACTCTAGTCAAGTGACATAGTCTTGGGGAAAGTTAATATCAAAAGAGGAATTTTCCAGGGGGACTTGTTGTCCCCTTTAATATTTGTCTTACATTTGGTGCCCCTCAATTTAGTATTTAGGAAGGCAAAGGCAGAATATCAGTTCAGAAATATTAATGAAAAAATTAACCATTTGCTCTACATGGGTGATCTGAAGCTTTTAAGTAAGAATGTAAAAGAGATAGATTTCTTAATACAGACTGTAATATAGGAATGGAATTTGGCACAGATAAGTGTGGAATATTAGTCATGAGAAGGGGACAGATAGAACAGTGAAAGCATCCAATTACCAGATGGCCTGACATTAAAATCATTGAAAGAAGAAGAGAGTTATTAGTATCTAAGAGTATTAGCATCTGACAGAGTACCAACTATAGAAATGAAAACGAAAATTGAAAAGGAGTACTTTAGAAGGGTGAAAAAGCTAGAGGGTTAAGTACTTTTTACAAAGTTAGAGTTGTAAACAGTCTTTTATGAATTAGCATTCACAGATGATCACATTTAAACATACATTAATATATGTATTTATTTTTTTGTATGTTTGTATGAGAATAAGAGTTAATTTGTGATCATGTGTTAAAATATTTCAGTAGAGTTAAATTTCCATCTATTAATTAAATAATCAGATCTTTTCGGAAAAGATTCTAATAATCTTACTATTGATCATTTTATTATTAATTATTTACTTCAATGATTTTTTTTTGAAGTAATCTTAGTCTATTATCTCTATTCTACCCTGTGAAATGTGATAGTTTAATAAATATTTTAAAATTATTTGTGATTATTCTTGAAATATATTTGATTTACTGATAATTATTATTTCTAATTACCATGAATTTTGTTTGTGAAAATATATTAGAAACATTTGATTAGCTATTTTTTAAATTCACTATTTTTTTATTTTGTAAGAAAATATCGTTTCTAATATGATACATGTGTACTATCATGCATTTCGATATTTTTACGAGTTGCCAATCAACACATTTCTTCTCATCGTCTTTCCTTCTTATTCTCTAAACTAATTTCTGATATTTTCTCTCATAAAATTTGGAAAACAGGAGCTGTTTTTCCACCACAAATTGATCAATAGCAGATAACAAGCAAGGGAAGAAAATTTCGTTGAGACGCTCTAGCAGACATGCAAAAAGCAAAGACAGTCAGTGCATTGTGAATGATGTCCCTTGTAAAACTGTTCTCCGAGAACGGCCAAACAAGTGAAGAATTTCTATGAATCAAAAATGGTTTGTTAGTTCAACCAAGCATGAATCCCATGCAGGTTTTACTCCATCCGGTCTTTGACCAACTTGGAGATGTTGAAGACAGTGATTTACATAAAGCAGCACGAGATGGTAACTTGGATCAGATGCGATCCCTTCTCTTAGCTCCACACTGTACTCCGCTTGATATCAACCTGAAGAACTGCATGGGACAAACACCCCTGGCACAAGCAGCTGCTGGTACCAAACATTTTGGCATTTATTTATTTCCTTTACGTATCTATGGTATTCTGATAATCTTTCCACTATGAATTATTTCTGTTTACTTCATTATTCGGCGATGTGGATGTGTAGAAAAACAAATCTTGTACAGCACAAAGTCGATGGCGCGCACAGACACATCACCGAGAAATGGTAGAATTAAAGAGAAATAATCTCAACAGATGAAATCATCAAAATATCGAATACGTTATTGTTGTTACAAAATCGATAATTTGGACTAAAACATTATCTTTAATTCTCTTTCCTTTACATTTGTTCGTTTGATAATTGGTTTCGTTTTTTTTTTCTTAGGGTAAACGGAAATAAGATTTGGTCCCGATGTTCTCTGTTGATGTTATTATTTGTCCTAAAGTATTTCGACCATATTCCAAACATGCGTTATTTTTGAAAATTTTTATTTCAACTTCTTCATCATTCAGTGATGTATTTAGGAAATAAATCTAACTCATCACAATAACAAAACGGTGCAGGAATCGTTATTCTTACAGAATAATATGAAGAGAGGCAGACTTTACTGCACCTTTGTCATCGTCAGTTTATTCCCAAGAGATAATTCGGACCTTGGACAGATAGCAAGATCCAGAACGATCATTTTTAACCATTGGTCCAAGACTAAGCATTTTAGTGAAATGGTATGGTCTATCATAGATATTCTAGTGTCCGACTTGTGCTTATTTCATGGAACTGGAAAAATAAAGGGTGACGTCAACCTCAGCGTGATTTGAGCTCGGAATGATAAGGGTTGTAAATAAATAAAGCCAGGCGTTTTAGCTGCCATTTCTCCTGACCAATATTCACGCGGAAAATGATTTTAAAAAAGCCTGTTAATGGTAAATATTAATAATTAATTTCACTACTACGGCGCTTATAATTAAAACCAAAGATTGCCTTTCGATATCTGTGTAATTTTTTTTATTTTATAAAATATTTCAAAAGTGTTGCAAATTTAGCAAAACATTGATAGATTTTGTTGGAACCCTCTTTACATTTCAATTTTCAAAATCCTATTTCAGGCATTTTGGTTGTGTCCCTAAACTTTCTAGCAAGGAACCTCCGTTTTTCCCCTGCGTGATGCATGATCGGTGGGGGATGTGCATATTTCTATTTTAAGTGTTTATTTACCGACCTGCCTCTTTTTTTTCTCCATTTTCTTGCTATTTACTTTTCTAAATTACGTTCCTTTTCATTGACTCATTGTAAATAACGATAGAAAATATTTCTTAAAAAAAAAAAAAAAGTTGCTTCTTTAAAGCTGTCCAAATTCTTCAAAGGAACGACTCTGGTTGACCAGTCGATCCCCGATATATGTATGTATGTATATATATTTATTGTATAATTTGCGAAATCTATATTTACTTTTAAACACACACACACACACACACTCTCTCTCTCTCGTCACAAAACTTACTTTATTTAGTAAGTTTTGTGACTATTTTTTTCATTTCAAATGTGTATTGAACAAATGAAAAAAAAATAAATAACCACGATCTCCGTCCTTGATAGCCGCTGAAAAAGTCATCGTGGAGCTGGGTTAGGGTAACGAAAATGGTCGGTTCACTTCTGCACTTAGGCCATTGAAAAGATCATCATTGGGCCTAATTTCACTCTAATACTTAATAGTTAAAAGTATGACTCTGTAGTCATATTTATAACTATTTAGTATTTAAATTACTGTGGGTTTAATAAATATTAGCTTGATTGGAATATGAGGTTTTTATTGTTTATAAAAAGGTAGTATTATTCATTTCTTTATTGCCCACAAGGGTCTATACACAGAGGGGACAAACAAGGACAGACAAACGGATTAAGTCGATTATATCGATCCCAGTGCGTAACTGGTACTTATTTAATCGACCCCGATAGGACGAAAGGCAAAGTTGACCTCTGCGGAATTTGAACTCAGAACGTAACGGCACATGAAATACCTATTTCTTTACTGCCCACAAGGGGCTAAACACAGAGGGGACAAACAAGGACAGACAAACGGATTAAGTCGATTATATCGACCCCAGTGCGTAACTGGTATTTATTTAATCGACCCCGAAAGGATGAAAGGCAAAGTCAACCTCAGCGGAATTTGAACTCAGAACGTAACGGCAGACGAAATACCGCTAAGCATTTCGCCTGACGTGCTAACGATTCTGCCAGCTCGCCACCTAATAGGTAGTATTATTGAAGCCTGCTCTGTTTGCCTGGAGCTTACTTCCAATACTCCTTACTATGCAAACATTAATTATGAAAAAATAACAGAAACTCACCACAAGGTGACTGCACAACGAGAGAGATCTTCAGAGGAAGAAATCTCATCCAAGTGTTTTGGCCGTTATACCTGACACTCTACAGGAGCCAGGCCCACCCAGGTCACGACTCCTTGGTGTCCTCCTGTTGCTTTCCAAAGTCCTGTCTCCAGCAGGATTTGAACCTGGATTGTTCTTTTGTTCCCAGGTCTGTGTTTTATTTCAGCCTACCAGGCCACTCTGACCGATGGTAAAGTTAGTTCTCTTCTTCCTTCTATTCCTGTAAATAACCAATGGAATCCATAACTTGGTCCATTGGTCATTCCTTTTCGCCCATATCCACATTGAGCTCTTTTCAGCAACATTAGAGAAGCGTTTAATTGTGGCAGTTCTTCTGCAGCCTCTGATGTCCAGCTGCCTGAGTAGCCGACATGTTGATGCAGCCATGAATCCTCGCCATCCAACTTCAACTGTTTTCACTGTACAATGGTAACCCTCACTTCCTAACTGCTTTGCTAAAGGGTTTAAAATTAAGAGATACAGCTTCATTATTATAGAAGATGAATAAAAATCAGATGGCAAAAGAAACAAATACACAATACATCGAAAAAGTACCAAATGTAACCGTTAGCAGATATGGATGTATAAACACCCTTGCTTAGGTTGTATGGTGCACATACACTCACTCGTACAAACTTACACGAGGATATAAGCATACACATACGCATGATTTGGTGCACATATGCTCACACAATGAATCAAATAAATGCTTTGTGCTTATAAGAATGGGGAGATTACAGTCCATACTATAAGATAAATATGGTTATTAATTTGGTTAGCGATTGCTCAAATTCATTCTTACTGCATTATATGAAAATGCATTTATAAGCATGTAAGCATCTTGACAATCTTTCAGAAATCCTATTAGTGATCTTCTTATTGGTCCACTATATAAAATGAATATAAAGATGTTATTATAAGTGTGGAATAGATAAGTCTCCAACTTCTTACCTAGGGTAAAACAGTTTAACGCTGATTGTCAACCATTTTTACCCTTTGATTCCTATTTTACTTGGATAGACCCTTATAGCCATTTGATGTTTAAAAATCCCTAATATATTTTTATAATTAAATATTATTAGGAATAGATGGCTCTGCTCGACCTGTAGAAAAGGCTGGGTAGCAACTCCATATGATGTACCCAGTGTAAGCTATGGACACATAAAAGGTGCAGCAATATCAAAGGAAGGTTAACTGGGAAAATTGTTTTTGTGTGTGGCAGATGCACAGGGGCAGTAAACACCGAAGATGTTCAGAAAACAGATTCCATTACATGCCAGTGGGAGAAACTAGAAGTAGTTAATAGCTTCCGCTCCCTAGGTGACCAGGTCTGTAGTGGGGGTGGTTGCTCTGAGAGTGTAGCAGCTAGAATAAGAATAGCCTAGGAAAAGTTCAGGGAGCTCCTACCTCTGCTGGCAACCAAGGGCCTCTCGTTCAAGATGAAAGGTAGACTGTATGATGCATATGTGTGAACTGCCATGCTACACAGCACTGAAACATGGGCCATGACTGCTGAGGGCATGTGTAAGCTTGGAAGAAATGAAGCTAGTATGATCCACTGGATGTATAATGTCAATGCGCATACATGACAGAGTGTAAGTGCCCTGAGAGAAAAGTTGGGCACAAGAAGCATCAGATGTGGTGTGCAAGAGAGACAACTGCACTCGTGTGGTCATGTGTTATGTATGGATGAGGACAGCTGCGTGAGGAAGTGCTACTCCCTAACTGTGGAAAGAACCTGTGGGAGAGGTAGACCCTGGAAGACATGAGGTGAGGTAGTGAAATATGATCTTTGAACATTGGGCCTTACAGAAGCAATGACAGGAGGTCGAGACCTTTGGAGATATGCTGTGATTTAAAAGACCTGGCAACTAAAGTGAGATTGCAGCCACACATGTCCGGTCCAGTTAAGAGTACCCCCTGATGTGTCTTACGATGTGATATGCTTGAGAAGACCTGTTGAGTCAAGTAAAACCAATATTGTAGCTGTGGCCATTGTCCCCTGTTTGATCCCATGCTGGAGGCATGTAAAAAGCACCATTCGAATGTGGCCAATGCCAGGGCCACCTGACTGGCTCCCATGTTGGTGGCATGTAAAAAGCACTATCCGAATGTGGCCGATGCCAGTACTCCCTGACTGCCTCTCATTCCAGTAGCACATAAAAAGCACCAACCGAATGTGGCCAATGCCAGTACCCCCTGACTAGCCTCTGTGCCAGTGGCACGTAAAAAGCACTATCTGAATGTGATCGATGCCAGGCCCACCTGACTGGCTCCTGTGCCAGTGGCATGTGAAAAGCACCCACTAAACTCAGAGTTGTTGGTATTAGGAACATTGCCCAGCTGTAGAAACATTGCCAGATCAGATTGGAATCTGGTGCAGCCTCCTGGCTTCCCAGACCTCAATCAAACCGTCCAACCCATGCCAGCATGGAAAACGGACATTAAATGATGATGATGATGAATTGTATAAAAAGTTGTTAAAATATTTTGTGTATTGTAGAAATAAAACCAATTTATTCCACATAAATTTTTAACCACAAAATCTTATTTTGACCCACATTTTGGTGACCAGTGACATAAATGTCCAAATATGTAAATAAGAATGGCACTGCTATAAAGCTATGGAAAAATATTAAACAAGTAACAATTTAAATAGATAAGGATGAATTATAAAAAAGAGAAAGATCAGTTACACTTTTTTGTTGTGTCTAGGGAGTATCATTATGCTAATATTATTAATCCTCTAAGGCCAGGTGTAAATAAATCTTTTCATGTGAGATGCAAAATAAAAAAGGAAAAAATATGATAATCAATCAAACAGCTTATGATGCAAATGTGGCATTATATTCAATTAATCACTAGATCAGTGGTTCCCGTGCAACCTTTATATTTTCCTCATCTCCAAATATAATAAACACATGCACCATGCTTCTCTGTTTACATGGTGAAAACCATGTTTCACCAAGAACACTATCTTCTTCACAATTTAGCTGTGTGTCAATAAGCCACACCTGACTTTAAAAGGGTCAATCAAACTCTTTTATTATTAGTTGATTCGTTAAATACCCAACTAACTAACAAAGAATCTCACAAACTAGATACAAAATCAATTGCACTATTGAAAACAAATGATGAAAGGCTTAGAAATTTCATTGAATTCAACTCGGCCAAGTAAATAAATGTACACTGTAAAAATAAAAGACATAAAAACAAGGATGAGAAATTTGGGCTGTGCTAATGGAAGCAAATATTTTTAAAACTCCTCATAAGGATATAATGCTAGAATTTTGTCAAAAAGAATTTGAGCATCTCCCAAATCTATTTCTGTTCTTTGCAAAGTGACTGTTACTGAGCTTAACTTTCCTAAATTATATTTTAGAGTCTGCAGATCATTATGATCATGTGGAGTCAACAGATCATCAACCAGCTTTGGATCACCTTGAAACGAGTCTAAAAATGGCTTGAGTTGGATGTACTTCTCAATCATGTTATAAGTACTGGACCAACAGGTTTTATTTCTTTGTATAGGTTGCAAAGGCTTTTTTTCCCACAGTTTACCTGCAAGTTTTAATGACTTTACCTTGCCCATCAACATATTAATTTTATCAAGCAGAACTTCCTGCTTGTCAAGATAAGCAGAAACAGCTAGATTGAATTTATGAGAGGCACATCCAATCAATGGCTATAGATTTGTTCACTGCAGTATTATCTCCCGATATAGCTACAACATTTTCTAAATTTTTGTTATAGACACTTAACACATACTAATTCTTTTTGCTATAGGCTCATGGCCTGAAATTTAGGGCAAGGGGACCAATTGAGTACATCGACCCCAATGTTTTACTGGTACTTAATTTATCAACCTTTGCCACTGGTATAATAATAATAATCATAATAATAATAATGATGATGATGATGATGATAATAATCTTTTCTAATATAAGCACAAAGCCTGAAATTTGGTGGGAGAGGGTAGTCAATTACATTGACCCCAGTTAATGATTGGTACTTATTTTATTGGGGTAGATTTATTTGACTAGAAACACCAAGGTGATGCCCAGCATGGCTACAGCCCAATGAGTGAAACAAATAAAAGATAAAAGAATTGTATTTCAATCAGCTGTTTTTGATTAACTGACCCCAAACTGCAGGACATGATTATGTTCCTTTTTATTCTAATTTTATTTTCCCCTGGGTATGATAGGTACCAATCACTTACAAAGACTGATTCAATTAACTCCACTCCACTGTACTCACAATGCACCACATCCTACCCTTAATAAATTTTTGACTTTTCTATTTTTCATTGCCAATATTCAAAATCATTTTAATTAATACTGCTAATGAATTATTGTTAAAGATATTCCATTGTTATGTTTCTTTCTTTCTTAGGAGGTAATCTAGAATGTGTAAAGTTACTTCTGGAGCATAACTGTATTACATCTACCTCAGACATCAAAGCTCAAACGCCTCTCTTCCTAGCACTTCGAAATCAACACTTTGATGTTGCAAGATTTCTTCTCATCCATGGTGCAAACCCAGATGGAGATTTGGCTAATGCTGCAACCCCACTCTGTCATGCAGCTTGGCATGGTGACCTAGAAGCAATAAAGGTTTGTGATAAATTTTATATATACATGTGTGTGTGTGTGTGTTATCATCATCATCAACATCATCATTTAATGTCCACACTTCCATGTTTACATGGGTCAGACAAAATTTGTTGAGGCAGATTTTCTCCAGGCAGATGCCCTTCCTGTCGCTATCCCTCACTAGTTTCCAAGCGAGGTAATATTTCCCCATGGCTAGACACAGAAGATAAGAAATGAACGATCTTGTTTGGAATCGAACTCAGAATCTTAGAGTTAGTAGTCTGCACTCTTAACCACTATGCCATATGCCAGGGCTATTAACCCCAAGATTCCAAGTTCAATTCCAGGCAGTGACCTGAATAATAATAATAATAATAATAATAATAATAATAATAATAGCAATAACATTGAAAAATACCCTAGGAATGAGAACCCAGGTTCGAAATTTCCCCAAGACACCTGATGAAGGCTGGAGGGTATATCAGCTGAAACATTGTGTTAACAACAAACAAGATGAGGACAAATATCCGTCAACTCTAAATAATGTAAATAATTCCTCATCTTTTAAATATAGAACTGTGAAAACTCACAGTTGGATGCATTTTAACCCTTTAGCACTTAAACCGGACATATCTGGCCCGAATATTCATCCAGGTTTATGTTCAAACATGCATCTCTGATAAACCACTGTATTTTGAAGTGAACAATATGATCTCCACTTAGGGTCAGTATTACATATCAGGAACACTGTTTCTCTGAATGCATCTATGAGTTTAAACTGATTTGTGACAAGCCTGAAATGTTATAAGTCTGCTCAGTCAGGGTTGATGTGTGTTTAAACATTAACATAACTCTTTTTACTAATCTCTCTCTATATAAAGCTGAAGTTGTCTGTGTATGGCAGGTTTGGTAGCCTTCAACTAACACTATCTCCTCTGAGACCCTGTGGCACAAGTTGACCAAAATTGAGAGTATGATAGAAGAAGGCTTGCTCTTCCTTCCGTAGAAGAAAAAATTCAAATCGGACCATGTCACCAAAAATTATTTACACCAAAAAGGTGCTTTTTTTCTATGAAAATCCCTATTTTTTACGATTTTTTGACTGCTGTGTCACCATTTTTCGGTGCATTTCAACAAGAAAAATGTTCACTTAAAGAGAATAACAAGCTACATAATACAAAATTTTTACTTTTCAAAAATTCCAATTCTAAAGGGTCAAAACAAACCCGAGCAACGCCGGGCGATACTGCTAGTTACTTATATTTTCTACTGCTTTCAGTTGTTGCTTGAATTTGGTGCTGATGTTAATCTCAAGAATCAGAATGATATCAAGATTGATTATCAAAGGCCACTAAGTTTGGCTTTTGCTTATCAACATTTGGAATGCGTCAAGTTATTATTGAAATCAGGAGCAGACCCTAACTTGTCTGGATATTTCTGTCACCGAGCAGTCCGGAAGAAATACTCCAGTATATATGTCCATCTCTTTTACCAGTTTGGAATTAATATCTTTCAGAAGGATAAATCTCTAATGTTTGCTTGGGAATTAGACAATGATCAAAACGAGTGTGTCAAACTTCTTAACATCCTCAAAGGTGAGTCACATTTTGCAGCCTTCATCAAATTTTTTAAAGGATATTTCATTTTATAAATGTATTCATTTTGGTTAATTATATATTGTGATGTGCAAATATGTGGCCCAATGGTTGCAGTGTTTGGCCTACAGGAATAAGATTGTGGATTCTAACATGGGTCTAGACAAAACCCACAGGTTTGGGGTGTATTTGACCTCCTAAATATAGATTTCAAAATGTGTCTCAAAAAGTTGACTTCTATACAACTATATATATGGTATATTATAAAATTAAATTATCACTGTATAAATTATATTGTTACAAAATAGAAGATATATCACAAAATTAGAATAGTTATTATTTAGAATATATATATATTGCCCTTGCCAGAGCACGTTCCGTGGACCGTGCATCTGCTCCCCCCCCCCCCGAACCTGCCCTGCAGTCTCCCGCCTGCATTTTCCCCTCACCTAACACCCCACCACCCTATCTCTCCAACGCACCATTCTCTGAGCTTTCCAACATCTCCAGTCCGACCCGTCCACTTCACACCTCTTCCCTAACCGACCCCTCCCCTCCTTCTAACGAGCCCATAACCTACGAGACCTCTTGGTCCACAGCTTCTTCCCTGACCCTACCTCCCAACCTGGCTCGTTCCCCTGCTCCCGCCCACGCTGCCGCACTTGCCCTTACCTCTCCAACACCACTCTCCTCACCGGCACCCATCATCGACCCTATCGCATCATTGACTCCTTCACCTGCACCTCCAGCAATATCATCTATTGCATCTCCTGCTCTCTCTGCCATTCCCTGTACATCGGACAAACGGGACGCTGCTTGGCTGACCGGTTCGCAGAACACCTCCGAGACATCCGCCTCAGCAATGACACTCCAGTCTCATGCCATTTCCGCTCCACCGGTTACTCCTTGCAACACCTGTCTGTGTTCGAATTGTCCTTGCACAGAGGTCATCCGGACTCCCGTTTGCGCCGTGAACAGGGATTAATCTTCTCTCTTTGCTCTTTTACGTCATTTGGGCTCAACTCTCCTCCCCTCTTCATCTAACCTCCTCCCCTCCTCCTACTTCTCTTCACTCCTTTATCTTTTCACCCCTATTCTCTTTCCCTCTTCTCCCTTACTCTCTTTCTCTCCGCTCCCTCACTCTCCTTCTCTCTTCTCTTTGTTGACTACACAGTATAGTAGGGTCAGTTGAGCACTGTCTGTGAGAAAAACAGCACCATGATGCAATTCACTCTGCCAGTAATTTGGAAAAGACATGCTGTACTGCTTGGCATTCAGACCAATACGAACATTTCAGAGTGTTTGGGTGTTGATTTGAGGACAGTGCATTTACTTAGTGATAAAAATCAAACATCCTGTCAACATCATGGTGTTTGGAGTGATCACTAGTGATGGTGACGTTATGCCTCCATTCATCTCCGCACACAACCTCACACTCAACACGGAGGCCTACATCAAGTGCCTGGAGGAGGTAGTGTTACCCTGGATCAAGAGGGTGGCTGTTGGAAGGCCCTACATCTGGCAACAGGATTATGCACCATGCCACACATGCAGGAGAACCCAGTCATGGTGGTCAGACAATTTCTGTGACCACACCACCCCTCACATCTGGCCACCAAACCCCTCAGTCTGCAACCCCCTTGATTATTGTGTGGGGGGCACAGATAAGCGAGATACCAATAAAAAAGAGAGACCAATAGGATGTCGTTGTCGTCATCATCATCATCATCACCATCATTGTTTAATGTCTGTTTTCCATGCTGGTACAGGTTAAGCAGTTTAATAGGAGCTGCTCAGCTGGGGAGCTGTCCTAGTAGAGTTAAATAAATACATATTGGCAACAATTTGGTTGACTAAATCCGTCAGTGCAGAGCTTCATCTTTGCTGCAGTCTATTGAGTGAAACAAGTAAAAGGACATAGGAATATATTGAAATACATAAAAGCATATTAATACGGATTGAACAGAATGGACCAAACAGAACATATTAATGTGATGATTGATAAAATGTAACCTTTGTACCTTGAAGTCAGTGAATATTTTCCACACCTTTATTCTTGACAGACTTTCCTTTTATCTAGAATAATGGTTTCATTTTCTCTTTGAACAGAAACTCCACGGCAGCTAAAAGCATCTTGCAGGATATGCATTTGGAAACATATTGGATGGCAAAGAATAAAGAAAATCAACGAGCTAGTGATGTTACCAAAGTTTTTGATATCTTACTTGAACTATGATGATCTGTGTGGTTGAATTCTTGGCAACAATGTTAAAATTTCATGCAATTATTTTATGATAAGCGTGTTTTGTTCTTAATCTGAAAAATGATATTTAGCAAAGGTTTTAAATTCTTGTTGAAATTATAGTTTAAAATATTTGGGGTTTACATTTGTTTTTCCTTGTTATTCGAATACTGCTGACTGGAGATATGTAAAAAGGTAAGGAAAGTGGCTTTAGGCTGATAGGAATGTGTGTATTCTTCACAAATATTGCTTGTTGTATTTGGAAAACTATAGATTTAAACTGCTGGCTTTCAAGTGATGTTAAAGCTATTGAAGTGAATTTCATTGACAACATTCGGAAGTAAATTGGGGAAAAAAACTTTTAAGTAAAAAATAGAGTGATTTGTTTCTCATGATAGTAACTAAAATAATCAAGGAGAATTTCAAACATGGGGCAAAGAGAAAATTAACAGAAACTCTGTAATAGCAAAATCTCATAGAAGTCACAAAAACTAAATGTGAAGGTCATATAAACTCATTAAGTGTTCTATATGGTTAACATGAAAATCGAAACTGAAGGATTTATGCATTGCAATTTACAAAATCCAAATTACAAAAGCAATCTATGATCCTTTTTGCTGGCACAAAAATTACAATAGATCAGCTGACAGTGATGATCTTAACGAAGGAAGGGTAAAACTGGTGATACATAAATAATTTACATGACACCTTGCTCTCACTCTGTCTCTTTCTTTCTTTCTTTTTGTATGTATGTATGTCTATGTAATAATGCATGCATCATACATACATACATACATACATACATACACACTCACTCATGCATACATATCCTGTGTATACAGTTAGATGTATGACTCCTACTGTTCAGTTTAGAGCTCCATGTAGATTATCATCATCAAGTTTGCTCTTATTTTAGTGGCTTGGTTACTACTGTACTTAGTAGTATTACTGGTTATGATATACAGAGTAAATATAGGGAAAATTGTGATTAACACAAGTTTATTTAATTTGTTCCCTTACATTCATTTCACTGCTGTGGTTCTTTGGAACATCTGTATTGGACCTGTCGTGGTTAAGCATCCAATTGCACTTTGAACATTCAATGCAGAGGTTCCAAACAACCATATGTAGGGAAGAAATAATATATAAACTTGTGTTTATCAAAACCTTTTATATCAAAGTTCCATAATACTACTCTGACATTATAAGAGTGATGGTTAAGGAACTACTGTTATAAAAGACAATTGAACTAAGATGTCAAAAACATAGACTTGGATGCTGTCTTGTGATATAGCTTGAGATTGTAGTAATGTTAAGAAAGATGACAGATTAAATATAAAGTCCAATAGATTGTGCTGCCCAAAATGCCTTCAATTTATTCTGATTTCTGTGGTACAGACACATTGAGATTTATATAACAGAAAACTCTAAATAAACATTTATAAAACATGTTAAGATGTTCATGCTTACCTCCATTGTTAAAGATTGTTTTGCATAGCTGACATGCTGAAAAAAGATTACAAAATTACCTGCCTAGCAACAAAATAAAATCTTACTCTGCTAAAGTCATTGAAGACAACTTAGTTCTTCTCTGCATGGTTCAATCTCAACACTCATCTTGTAAATTAAGTTTGTTCTGTTGTGCCTATCATTATTCTTTTATTTAATTTGGTGCTGTTAGATGAGGTTAAGAATCGAAGATATATGCTTATCTCAAAACTGCCACGAGAAACATTGTTTTTATGATATTTAGGACTGTCAGCTGTACAGTGCTACCGTGATGTAATTTATTGAAACTATTTTTGAATAATCTGCAGCTTTAGATTGTTTTGAAGCAAAATGTGATATGAAAATATTAAAATCAAATATTCTTGGTGTTGTGATGGAATGTTTATTTGCAGGAATATTTCTGTTGTTTTCCTGGCAATTTATGTTGTTATTGCTGAAATAAATCGAAGAAATTGTGTGTGCGCGCGTGTGTGTGTGTGTGTGTGTGAATTGTGATTTACATTAAACTGCTCAATACAGGGTTGTTGTCAAGAATGTAATGACTGGTATTGTGTGTGTATAGTTAATTACTCATTAATAGTTTATGTAGAAAAGAAGAGCAAAATGGACCTTTCAGAAAAGACTAAAATTGAACTATTTTTTCAAACAGAATGTGAATTTATTCAAGTGCTATTTTCATGATATTTAACTATTTTGTCTGATTATTTTTATGTCAATTGTACTTACTTAAGACTTGTTAAAGTCTTGGTAAGCTGCTTTAACTTGCTGTTGGGAATTCATATATATTCTTTTATTCAGTAGTGAGTTTTAGGATTGGTGAATATATCGATAATGTCCTTTTAATAAATGTCTCAATTTGATATTGCATTGCTCAGCCTCTTAACTCAGAATTAAAGTTACCTTTATTCCATTATTTATAATGGATTATGAATTTGCTACAAATTGTGTAAATATGGATTTTGCTGGATGAAAATACAAGAAAAAGTAGGGAAGGGATTCCATAATTTCATATAAAACAATTTGGCTTTTATGGTAATCTTACTGTTTATTGAATTCTTAATGCTAGTTGTTTTTAACTTTTAAAGTAAAAGTAAATAGAAAAAAAAACTTTTGGTAAATGTCTGCAAAATTAGAGGAAATGTGTTAATATATCTTTTTTCAATTTCCTTCAGTTTTTAATTATTACTTAAGTAAGGCAGCAAGCTGGACAAAATGCCTAGCAACATTTCATCTGTTTTTACGTTATGATTTGAAATTCTGTCGAGATTGACTTTGTTTTTCATCCTTTTGTAGTCAATAAAATAAGTACCAACTGAGCACTGGGGTTGATGTAAGCGATCTATCTGCACCCAAAATTGCTGGCCTTGTCCCAAAATTTGAAACCAATAATTATACTACTTATGTAATTGGTCTCTTGTAAAAGTGCTTCACTCCTCAGTAGTCTTCTTTCTACAAAAGAACTGCATTCTACAAAAGAGCTGAATTCTCTCAAGAAGAGCTTGAATGAATTCTTATTAATCCAGATGAAACCAATTCACCCAGAGAAGAAGAGGAGGAGGAGGAATAAATGCAAAAGGGAAGAATAATTCCATAATTTAATAATCTATTTCTTTACTACCCACAAAGGGCTAAACACAGAGAGGTCAAACAAGGACAGACAAATAGATTAAGTCGATTATATCGACCCCAGTGCATAACTGGTACTTATTTAATCAACCCCGAAAGGCTGAAAGGCAAAGTCGACCTCAGCGGAATCTGAACTCAGAATGTAGCGGCAGAAGAAATACCGCAAAGCATTTCGCCCGGCGCACTAACGTTTCTGCCAGCTCGCCGCCTTCCATAATTTAATAACCACCACACATGCACACATACACACACACATTTGTTAATATTCCTCTGTCTTAAGGCAGAGAGCTGGCAGAAATGTTAGCACGCTGGGTGAAATGCTTAGCAGTATTTTGTCTGTCTTTATGTTCTGAGTTCAAATTCTGCTGAAGTCACCTTTGCCTTTCATCCTTTTGGGGTCGATAAATTAAGTACCAGTTACATACTGGGGTCAATCTAATCGACTGGCCCTCTCCCCGAAAATTTTGGGCCTTGTGCCTAGAGTAGAAAACAATATTCCTCTGTTTTGAAATATTCCCTTGAACAAAAAAAGGGATTTAAAGACTAAATCTCTTGTCTAAAACTACAAAAATATCAAATCAAATCCTTAAACGGTATTAGTTACCCTAAAAGACAGAATCAAATTTCAGTACAACAGGAATAAATATTTTCTTGCTTCCAAGAATGGTAGATTGAAAGAATGGCTAGAATGTGGGACAAAAGGCATTTTAGTGTTTAGTTATGTCCCTTTACATTTTGATTTCAAATCTTGTTAAGGCCAACTTTGCCTTTTATTCTTCCAGGTCTGATACAAAAAAAAAATAAAATAAAATAAAAAAAATACCAGTCAAATCCTGAGACTGCTTTTTCCAAATTTGTGGCCTTGTGATTATTGTAGAAAATATTTCTATTTTCCTTCCTAATTATGATAACGTTTGTTTTTTTTTAATCAATTAATAAGTAATTATTTGAAAAAGAGTGTTCGTCATAAACTATTTAGAAACACAATTGATTTGGCTGAAGCATAATTTTTTTAAAATAACGTTTCTCGTTGCTAGCAGCAATGAAAATTTGTTGTGAGAATTTGTGCTTGTATTGTCAGAGTACCTGCCCATTATTTACCCAATCAAAGGTTGTGATGAATATTTAACGATATTGTTACTGTATTTGAAGTCGAATTATTTATTGTAAAAGCTATTTATTGTAAAGAAACAAAAACCAAACAAAAAAGATAATAAAGTGATACTAATTAATTTTAAAAAAATAAGCAAATAAAATTAACTGTTTTGTTGTTTTTACAGTAAATTTGTTATTAAATCCTTTTTTTTCCATCTATTTTCATCATCATCATGACTTTAATGTCCTCTTTTCCATGTTTGCATGGGTTTGATGGGGTTTTATGCTGGGTGCCCTTCCTGTTGCCAACCTTCACCTGCTTCCAAGTGAGGTAACATTTTCCCACGGTTAGACATGTTTTTTGAAGAACATTGGAAATGTGTGACACTCATTTACAACTATTACACAGTGTGATGACAAGGAAACATCCGCAATCTTACATGTACATGATGGGGTTTCTTGGAGTTTCCATCTGCCAAATCCACTCACAAGACTTTCATTGGTTTGGGGCTATAGTAGAAGACATTTGCCTAAGGTGCCACTAAGTGGGATTAAACCTGTAACCATATGATTAGAATCAGGTTTCTCAATGACGCAGGCATGCCTGCACTTTGTTTGAAAACATATCTTTCATGTATATAGAATTTTCATTGAATTGATTTTTTACATCTGTTTTTCCAAGTTGGCATGGGTTAGATGAAACTTCTGAAGGCAAATCTTCTATGGTTTGGTGCTTCCTGTCATGAATTCACTATTTTTTATTTCAATAAAATGGTTTTTGACTTATATTTTCTTGGTAAACTTTCCCTGCAATGAACTGATGACAGTGAACCTACCTGTAATCCGTCACCATCTTAACTTGTTTTCCAAGTGAGGTATTTTTTTCATTCCACTGTTTCTCACACATGAAAAAAAAAAGATTCTGGTTACTTTCTACTTAGTAGAGATTGGAAACAGATGCCGAATTCATCACTCAGGTGATATTAATAACATTCACACATATATATACATTAGTTAACTAGAAGGACTTGGAGAAATAAACCAGTCTGGACAAGGGTGACATGGAAGCTCAAAGATCCAGCATACTAACAGAAATATTCTAATGGAAATTTCTGATGAGGAAGAGGAGTTGGAAACAAATTGTTTAGAGAAGTTCCTGCAAAACAACTTAATAAGGGTTACAGACTAAATCTATAGCTGGTACAAATGTTAATGCATGGGTGTAGGGGGGAACCAACAGACATTTCTAAGGCTAATCATGAGATAATCCACTGCCACACTTGATAGATTGAATTCAGGCTGCCTTGGTAGTTTGAGACTGTCATTAGACACATTCGCTTGACTGTGAGATCCCACCTAAGAATTTATGCTCTTGTTTCTTCAACTTCGGAAAGTTGAAATTTTTATGCTTCTTTCTCTCCATCTCCTTATTCTTTTACTCCCTTCCTCATGTTGGCATCTCATTAATCTATACCCTTCTCATTTTCCCTGTTTGTCTCTGATGATGAAATATCTCATACTCGGGGATATCCCAGAAACAGCTGTAAGACTTTTAATTTCTTTCCAATAATAATAATGTATACAACTTGAGATGTTTGCCTTGCCTTAACGTTTGTTGTCCTTTTTAACGATTATATATCCGGTGCGTCGGAAATCTGCAATGGCTCCATAACTACCATCTCAGCTATAACCTTGGAGCCCTAGTAATCCATTACAGCACTTACCTAGCATGCCTAATATGTATGTATATGTGTGTGTGTGTATCTCTCTATAAAATAAATAAATGCGCCCTTTTAAAGCCTAGCCAGGCTCATGAGCCTGTTTCCCGGTTTCTATGGCGTATGTGTTCCCCAGTTGGATGGGACGCTAGTCCATCGCAGCATTACTCATTTTTGCCAGCTGAGCGGACTGGAGCAACGTGAAATGAAGTGTTTTACTCAAGAACACAACGTGTCGCCCGGTCTGGGAATCGAAACCACAATCTTATGATCATGATGCTGACACCCTAACCACTAAGCCATGTGCCTTCACTTGTGTGTATCTCTATAATTAATTCAATTATATAGGCAGCTGTTTCCTCATAAAACACATCTATTTATTCGATTATTACAATCCAGTATGTACTGTATGCTAGTCAAGACACGTGTTAAAATTGAGTGTTGTGGAAGAAATATTATTTGCAGAGTTTATTGCATAGCAAAACAGGGAACCAGAAAAAAATTTTTTGTATTATTTATTCACCATTACACATGTTTCATTTGCTGATAGGAAATCCAAAGATTTACATGTTAAATAAACATGTAAGGATCTTTCCTATAAGAATTTCTTGAGATGGAGAAATAAAATAATGCATTATTCTATTTCTCTGTCTGAAAAATTTTTAACAGGAAATTCCTTACATATCTGTCTAACATGTAAAACTTCGTAAATTCTATTAAGCAGCAAATGGGGAATAAATTATACCAAAAAAATTTCCAGTTCCTTGTTTGTTATGCATGTATACATGTTGTGTGTGAAAACATTTATAAAGCTATAAATAATAGCATGTAAATATTGGCTTGAAAACCCCTTTTGTGTAGAAAAAGTCAGAGGCTGCCCATAATACAGTGGAAGCCTTTGGACCCACATGTTGGTTCAGGTCCCAGGAGCAGCCTCTGATTTTTGGTATTCTACAGGTTTTTCAACTCAGTATTTACATGCTGTTATTTATAGCTTTGTATATGCACTTCGAGATATTCCAGGAAAAGAATTAGTTTGTATTCTCTCAACAGTTTATAAATTCTTAAACATACATACATACACACATATATGTATATGTCCAACCCATGCTAGCATGGAAAACGGACATTAAATGATGATGATGATATATATATATATATACATACTCACATGTACATACACACACACAAACACAAGACATACATGCACACATGCATATATATTTCCGTACACTACTTTGATTGTATTTGTTTCCATTTAAATATCAACCTGCCACCATCGCCACTACCTTTGTGGATATATCTATAGGTTGTGTTGAATGGCATTTTTAGTTCAGTTCTGCATATCTAGTAGACATCGAAGCTAAACATACTTAATGGCTGTCACGACAAGTCTCGTAATCGATAGAAACTAGGCTGAACTATTGAAAATCTGAAGAAAGCAGTTGGTCAATTAAAAAGTTTTCAGATGAATTGCTTTATGCCTTTGCTTCAGTAGAAATTCTTTCTAAAATCATTTTTTTGATCTTCACAGATATTTAAATCAAAACCAACAGAATATTTAAAAAGGAAAGCTATTACACTGTACAAGGGGGTGCTGAAAAGTTCCTGGCTTTAAGGGTACCACAAAAGGCTTGGTTGAAGGCCCAACCTTCCAACTTCCAAGTTCTTTTATAGGGCTTAGAAAGACTGCAGGACCGCAGCAATAAGCGTGGGAATCTGAGAGGGAAATATGTTGAGTAAAATCTTAATTAACTGATCCTCCTGTTTATTATTTTACCCAAAGCCAGGAACTTTTCAGCAACCCCTTGTAGTTCATTTAACTCTTTAGCATTTAAGCCAACCATAATTATACAAACGTTCAACTTGTTTTATGTTTGAACCAACCAAATCTGGCCTCTTACACTTATCCTACAATGTCACTCTAAAAATAAACAATCACATCATCAAAATCACAAAGCTACAACATAATGGCATGATTAATTGAAAAGCATTATGTTCAACAGAGTAATTTGAATGTTAAAGTGCTGTTGTTATCATTTAGCTGTGAGATGAGTGATTAAACTGAAGATAAAAGAGATATTCCAATTGTGATAATACAACATTTTATTCCAGACTACATTTCCCAGTGTTTTCTTACTTTTTAAGACAATATGGCTGGTTATTTGGCTGCTATTTCTAGTAGGCCAATGTACATTGCAGAAACCTTCTTGGTTGCACATGAAGGAAGGAATTCATTTTCAAAACTGTGATGTTAGAGAATTGAGTCGCGGTAAGTACAATGTGGCTGCTTAGCCATCCATCTACCCACCTATCCATCCATCCATCCATCCACCTATCCATCCACCCATCCATCCATACATAAGTGCATATACCTATACTATATGAATGTATGATGATGTTCATTTTCTGTGTGTGTGTGTATGTACATGTATGTACATGTCTAATATATGTATAGATGCCTATTTACTTTTCACAAATGTCATCTTATTGTGCATGTCAAAAGATGTATAATTGGAGAAGTCATTGAGTAAGTTTGCTAAGCAATTTATATAATTATGCACAGGCCATCCTAGTGATTATACACTTCTAATTAAGCAATGAATAACTGAATAACATGTTGCTATTGTTTACTATACAATTCCCACAATAGGATATTGAATTGAATGTACGATAGCATCTTATAAAGCTAGATTTATATATATCCTAAATTAGCAGATGAATTTGTTGTTCGGACAGTTTAACTTAATGGTAAAGCACTTGATGTGTAATCACAGGGATGTGAGTTCAAGTCTCATGGCTAGCCTACTGACAGATTTTTCTGCAAAATATGTATAGTTTATCCTGTTCATGCTATATTATTTGCATTATTCTGCATTTGAGAATAAAATTATTTCCTTATCTGTGTGTGTGTGTGTGTGTGTATATATATATATATATATATAATTGAATGTATGTATGAATGTATGAACATATACATACACATATGTATGTGTATATATTGTGTGTGTTTGTCCTTCAGCACTGCTGGTTACTCGTTGCATGGCTCAAAACTTTTTGATTAAGTAATTAATTTTATTTTGTTTTTCTTCCCCTTAAACAGACCGCCAATGAACAAGAATAAAACTAGTGAGAAGCTGCATGCATACATACTGACACACATCAAGTTTCATTTGGTATATATATGTGAAGTGTGTCAGGAGGCATGTGCGCATTTACCCTTTTTTTAATATCAAATCTGAAAGGGATTTGTAGAAATTTCATTAAAAAATATCCATTTTTTTGAAACTTACGAGTAAATAACGACGGGAGATGAAGGCACAATTGTGTAGGTATACTGTTATTTTAAGCCATATTTCGTGATAGATTTTTCCTTAGAAACCTAAAATTTTGATTAATATGTAATTTTCAGTAGCTTTAGTCTGAGCTTTCCATTTCCCTCTCCATCTCTATCTGTCTCTCCCTATATATATTCTCTTCTACTTGTTTCAGTCATTTGACTGTGGCCATGCTGGAGCACCGCCTTTAGTCGAGCAATTCGACTCCAGGACTTATTCTTTGTAAGCCTAGCACTTATTCTATCGGTGTCTTTTGCCGAACCGCTAAGTTACGGGGACGTAAACACACCAGCGACGTTGAGGGACAAACAGACACACAAATACAAACACACACATATATATACGACGGGCTTCTTTCAGTTTCCGTCTACAAGGTTTTGGTCAACCGAAGGCTATAGTAGAAGACACTTGCCCAAGGTGCCACGCAGTGGGACTGAACCCGGAACCATGTGTTACCACACAGTCACTCCCACGCCTTATTCTTTTATTTATTAACATTTGAAATATGTAGATTAGCGGAATTGTTAGAGCATCGGTTCTCTATTTTGTGCGTTCAAATTCGGTTGCAGTTAACTTTGCCTTTTCTCCTCCTGGAGTCGATAAAATAAGGTACCATTCAAGTACTGGGTAGAGATAATCAAACATTCCTTTTCTTTTATTTAACCTTATGTAAACTATGTAAGAAATCAAATATTTGACAGGAGAATTGTCGCCCTTAATTTTGTTTGTATTTCGCACACACATACACGTGGTATGCCATATACGAGTATATGTATGAGAGTGGAAGAAAAGAAAAGATGCGTGGTTTGATTCAAGAGAACTTGTCCATTATTTTTGTTTTCAAATGTACATAAATCATTTACAGTTGATGAAAACAGAGAGAGAGAAAGAAAGAGAGAGAGAGATAGAAAGAGAGAGAGAGATGTATGGTTCGATTCTTGCAGAAAATTATGTCCGTTACTTTTGTTTTTAAATGTTTTCCGATTATTTAGCGTAAATAGATAGACTGTAGTGAGAGAAAAAGAAAGCAGCAGATACATAATGCGATTCCAAAGGAAAATATGTTCGTTATTTTCCTTTTGAAATACCAATTATTTACAATAGATATATATGGCTAGATAGGGGAGGAGAGAGAGAGAGAGAGAGAGAGAGAGAGAGAGAGAAGTAGACGAAGAATCGTGCAGCTTTTTAGATATATTGCATCAACGTAAGCACGAGAAGGAATGAAAGAGACAAGAGGGATAAAAGAAAGATCAGGGGAAGCTGGAAGTAACGGAAGAAAGGAAATTAGAGCACGTGATTATAACAGACAGGAAGGCTGAGCAAGCACAGCACAAGTTCTCGATGTAGTGGCTGTCTGTGACTACGATCAGAAAGTATCTGATACACGCAAGCGATGGGGGTAAAACAACGAAAGCAAGGTACTTGCTATGTAAGAAAAGGTTCATCGAGTGTGTAGGTGTGTTGGTGTTCTTCACTATTTCGCGAGTGACGCGAAGAATACATCTCTGAGATTATAAAGATCGCATGTATATATATATATATAAGTTCAGTAAAAATTTAGATTCAGATGAATATGGTACTTAAGTTAAAGGCACCAGGCAAATGGAATAAGTATAAAAATGAACATTGTCAATTTAATTAAAAAAAAATTCCATATGGGGCTGAAGAGGGCTGATGTAATACTTGCATTGTTTAATTCAATGAAGTAGCATGAAACGATTGTACTATACTACCTTTGGATATCCTTGTTGCTTATTTTGATTATATATATATGTATATGTATATATACATTATGTTATGGATTCTTACCAAGAATCTTCTGTCTGTAAGGCAGCCACCTATATTGGAGACGGTTGTTTTGGACAGGTGAAGCGATAAATTTTTTATAGATTTTATTCCAATAAAAACAACTGCCATCGTCAACCTGGTCAATAATAGCAGCATCACAAGCACAAACACAAGAAACTTACGCGATAAGCAAGACAATCCTGGATAATTCTGGTGTACAACAGTGCATTTAACAGTACTCACACATGTTTATCAACTGACATCAATCAATCAATGTTTATGTAATATATATATATACATATATATATATATATACACACTCACACACACATGTATCATGACGATGATTCTTCCATGACAATAACTCGATTTATAATACAATTTTGTGATGAAATTTAATATTTAATATGTTCTAATTGCGACATTTTCAAAAGAAAACAATATACGTTACACAGATAAATGTCTTTAATTAATAAGACTTCTTCGGAAACATGTTACGTTGGATAAAAACTACTCTTTTCAGATGGGTGAGTTTAATATTTTTTGTTTTTTTTCTCTTCTTAACCCTTCTCCGCAAATGTTTCGCTCCTGGACATCTCTGTAATTGCTCACTTGTATATATTATGTGTTTGTTTCCTCTGAGATCTAATTTATGATGATTATGATTAAGTTCATGTTGATAATGTTCCATTGTCAACATTGCTTCAACCAGACTCATGATGTTCTTATTGATAGCAATCTTTTATTAATTATGGAAATATTTCTTTTGTGGACGTTGTTAATTAGCTCTATATCAGCTCTGATCAAGCAGACCTATAATCAAAAACATTCCAGTCATGACAGTCTAGTCTTTTTCATGTATGCATGGAACCCAAGCTCACATTCTTACTGCATGTCCTTTTCTAAGATAGTAAGGTGTGATTGGAGGAAGATTTGGCTGCTATTTCTAGCAGGTTGAATGTCTATGCAGAGGCTCCCTCGTTGGCTCGGAGGATCTCTGTTGTCGTTTAGCCACAGCTCAAGTCAGATCAAGCAGACTTATGATTGAGACATTCCACTTGTGATCTTCTCGTCGTTTTCCTATGTGCATGGAACATTGGACCATCCAACGTCTCTTTTTCTCAGATGCTAGGGTACGATTTGAGGGAGATTTGATTGGTATTTCGCGCAAGCCTAGCGACTACAAGAGATTCCCTTGTTTGGCAGATATTAATGATAGCAGAGGTGTTTGTATTACTGTTGTGGGTATTGTTGCAGCTGTTGTTGTCGAATTTGGTGGTGATATTGTTGATGCTGTGTTGACATCATGCATCCTGGCTGACTCTACCTGGCACTGAGGTATTTTCCCTCGGCCATATTGTTGATCTACCTGGCATTTCTTATTGGCTCTTGATTCTTATAGAAAAAGAAAAAAAATATTTATTTTGGATACAGATTATCATGGCAAAGAATACAGCATCATGATGATCATCACCAACAATAACAACAATAATTAATTACTATAATTCCTCTGAATAAGTTTTTCATTGTATGGTGTTATAATAAACTAAAGTGGGAAAACAACTGGATCGAAGCTCTGATTGCAAACAAACAAAACCACCAGTCATGTTATTGGGTCCTTCAATCGATTAACTCCACCATCGCTATGAACGAGTGTCAATATAAGAAATCAATACAATTCTCATTATCATTAGTGAAAATAATACTAAAAATGGTTTCTAATTTAGGTACCAGGCCAGCTATTTTGAAAAGGAACCTAGTCGATATCATCGACTCCAGTACTTGACTGGCACTTTATTTTATCATCCTCGAAAGGATGAAAGACAAACATGACCATCCCTATCTTCGACGGAATTTGAACTCAAAATGTAAAAAGCCAGAACAAACACTACCAAGTATTTATTTCTGACGCTCTAACGATTCTACCATTCCGTTGCCCTCTCTTCATTATTGTCTCAACACCACCACCACCAATGTTATTTTAAATAACACAAATTCATTCAGCATCTGTTTCTCTTAATTAACACCCGCAAACAATACAACTTTGTGCAAGGTGTAATTAACGATATTTAATGATGGTTGTAGAAAAAAGAAAGGCTTAGTTACAATTCTGATGTAGAATAATTATTTATTTTCACAAAATATCAACTATATTGTGTTCTTTTTCGGTCCCAAATTAGTATTTTCAAATATATATATGATTGCTGTTATCTAACTCCAGACCAGGGTCTTCTTGCGCAGACCTTGGATCAAAGGCATTAGAATCATGAATATCCCGTTTTAGGGGTATGAAGGACTACATTACTTAATGAAGTCCCATATACCTTATACAAGACAGTAGGGTGTGATTTGAAGATTTGGCTGCTGTTTCTTGTAGGCTGAGCAACCATACACAGGCTGCCTTGTTGCCTGATGTTATGGCATTTCTGATGTTGTTTAACGCGGACCAGCTCTGTCTGATCCAGCAAGACTTATATTCGAAAGCATTCCAGCCTCGACCATTCCATATACTTGTTAAGCTTAATGTATCCAGAGTACATAATCAGACATTATTTCTTTTGCGTGTTTTGAGAGTAATTTGGTTGCTATTTCAAACAGACTGAACGAGGCGCTTTCGTTGACTTCTGAAATATTGCAGTCATTTGATGTGGTAGCAAGATCGTTGTCTATATATCAGTTATGTAAATCCATACCTTAGATTTAACAGACTGCATAGACATACATTCACATGAACGCATGTCCACACGTTTATTGTAAACCCTGTCGCATTGCCGAAGACATGGTCTTTGGATACGCATGTGCCATATTCCAGTCAATACTTCTCAAGATTTCTTTAAGAAGCTGTTAGGCTTGTTGAGTAATTTTTTTAATGGATGGAATATAAGGATGCTGCGAACAAGAGGTGTCTGTCGCTCGCCTTAACCAATCAATATATTTATTTACCCAAACTATCTATCTATCGTATTATCTTTAGGCCACTGTGTATGTATGTATGTATGTATGTATATATGTATGTATGTATGTAAGTATGTGTGTGTGTGTATGTATGTATGTGTGTGTGTGTGTGTGTGTATGTATGTATGTATATATATATATATATATATATATATATATTATATATATATATATATATATATATATATAGTGGTTTTTACACACACCTTCTGGGCAGTAATATATAACCAGTATAGCTGGAGCACAATCACGGATTTACAATATAGAACAGTGATGAACTTATAACCTCGGAGCCTGCCACAAGAATACGCGGAGTTCTTTGCTAATCTAAACAGTATTGTTAGCCTGGTGTATTAATAGAGAGCTTATAAAGTATTTTGCCCGGATTGATAATCCATCACTAATAACTGTTACACGCACACACACATAGTTATGTTTCGGATGGTCATCTTTTTTTGCCCAATCTAACTAGTGTGTGTGTTTATTTGGAAAAAAAAATGACCGAAATATAAAAATAATACCAAGAATCTTGCAAAACAAATACATAAACGTGTATGTGTGTGTGTGTCTAGGTACTATTTATATATACCTATATTTATTTACCTATTTACCTATATAGGTACTATATATATACATATATATATATATATATATATATATATATATATATATAATATTATATATTATATAATATATATATATATATATATATATCTAGAGAGAGAGATACTTTTTTTGATTTTTACGTCAAAAAAGGTTATCTCTTTTTTTCTATGGAACTTCTAATTGCTCCTAGAATCTTTCTAAGCTCAGATTTAATCCATCCTTTGGGATAATTTCTAACAATGGATTAGTTTTCAGCTCGGAATTGTGCTCATACATCAGCTTACAAGTAAATCTAGAATAGTTTTGAATTGTTTATCGTGTCAACCTATCTTGTTCTCAAACCGTCTGTGACACCCAAACAAGGCTATTTTTCATAATTTACAGTTAGACTGAAGTCATGTTTATATTTATTCCTATTTTATTATGGAACGAGCATCATGAAACATCAATTCGATCGTTTCGAAAAGGTTGAAGCATTCAGAGGGATGAGCTTGAAAATTTAGTTTCATTTATAAATTGTAACCAAATTAACTTATGTCGTTAATTCCTTTGACAAAAAACAGGCACATCACACATTGGTTTGAAAATAATTAGGTAGATGCAGATAAATCAAATCGCCGTTGTGAGGGTTATTTCAAGTTAATTTATTTGTTGGTAGTATTGTTTAAACCCCAAATCAACTCTGATCGAGTAGCCCCATAATCGAATATGTTCCAGGGTATTTAGTAGATTTGGAACTACATCATTATCCAACGTCTCTTTCCTTCTTTAAGATAGTAAGCGCGTAATTTGATTTAGACTTGGCTGCTATTTCTCGTTGGGCGAGTGATCACTTAAAAGCACCTTCGTTTGGCTCGTGCGAACTTATTAATTGGTAATAGTTTCAATTACTAAACTGTCATTAGCAGTAAAGATATCTAACGCATTGCTGAGAGACGTTTTAGAATATTTAACGTGATGCTAGCACACAAAACTGAACGAGAAATTCGGTCGTACATAATACGGGGACGGAACCAAACTACATTACCTCCAAAGTTTTCTAACTTCTCGTCAGAAGTTTAACTTTAGTCATTGTAAAGAAGAGAAAACGTGGACATTTTCAAACGAAATTTTTCACAGCCGTTTTCGAATATATTGATGACGATTATGTTAAGGAAAAGTTTTTTTTTTCTTTTTCGCTCAGCAAAAAAAAAAAAAAAACTTTTTAATTACCCATTATCTAACTCATGATCACCATGCAACACAACTAAAATAAAGAAAAAAAATCAGGCGTAGGAGTGGCTGTGTGGTAAGTAGCTTGCTTACCAACGACATGGTTCCGGGTTCAGTCCCACTGTGTGGCACCTTGGACAAGTGTCTTCTACTATTGCCTCGGACCGACCAAAGCCTTTTGAGTGGATTTGGTAGACGGAAACTGAAAGAAGCCTTGTGAGTGGATTTGGTAGACGGAGACTGAAAGAAGCCTGTCGTACATATGTATATATATATATATGTAAAGGTATGTAGAAAAATACAACATGGACAAGAACGTATAACTCATAGAAGACGATACAATAAACATGGACAGGACATTCGAACCCCTCAGTCTTCAGTCAAGAACCGGATCATCGTAGTAATTTCGGCTGATTAATCTTGAGATTACTAGATCACGGCCAGCCCTCCAAGAAAAACTAAGCTGGAAGCGTAGATTTCCTGGAAGAAGGATCGAATGCATACGAACACCAGGACAGCAAAAGGGACAGATATAGAAAAAACAAAAATGGAATACAGAAACATGAAATACAGAAGCATTAACGGTGAGAACAACAAGTGTCTTACGACTGATAACAAGCAAACAAATTTTTTCTCTGGCGCATTGGAAAAAGCCTTTATAGCGGCGGACGAAGAACAACGATGTTAACACGACGAGGGTCAGGAGCTGAAAGGCAGATTTCGGCCAACAGTCACGTGACAGAGAAGAGAGAGAGAGAAAAGGGGGACAAAACGCAACAAAGAGAGAGAAGAGAGAGAAAGAAGGAATCAGAGAGGAGAAGGGATGGGTGTTGAAGAATGACCTGTGAGTGCAGAGCGAGACAAAGAAATAGGAGGGTAGTGGAAGACTAGACCAAAGGATCAGAGGAAAGAGAAGATGAATAGAGAGAAAGTAAAAATGAGAGAGAGATGTGTGTGTGCCTGTGTTTGTCCCCCCCAACATCGCTTGACAACCGATGCTGGTGTGTTTACGTCCCCGTAACTTAGCAGTTCGGCAAAAGAGACCGATAGAATAAGTACTAGGCTTACAAAGAATAAGTCCGGGGTCGATTTGTTTGACTAAAGGCGGTGCTCCAGCATGGCCGCAGTCAAATGACTGAAACAAGTGAAAGAGTAAAAGAGTAAAGAGTAACCTGAATGATATTAATTATCAGCATGATACAATACAAACTGAAAGTATTATTATTGAATATGGCAGCGAGGTACAAGAATCATTAGCACGTTGGACAAAATGCCTAAGAAGTATTTCTTTCAGCTCTAAGTTCTGAGTTCAAATTTCGCTGAAGTCCACTTTGCCTTTCTTCTTTTTGAGATCAATAAAGTATTAGTTGAGCACTAAAGTCATTGTAATCAGCTTACCTCCTCCCTCAAAATTGCTGTCCATGTGCCGAAATTTGAAACCCTTATTACCGAATGGTAACTTGGAACATATCCCTGTCAAATTTCATATCATGTTCATTATTAAGGAAGATATGAAAAGACAAAAGTGTTGGTGGGAAGAAACATGAAGTTGTAGTTATGCCCTTAAAGTTTGGTTGTTTCGTTAATTATTCTGTAAAGTCGATAAGCTATGTAGAAAATGTGTTGCAGTTTCTGCAAATTAAGCTTATTTACATACTTTGGCAGCAGTTCGTTACCTAACTGGTTAAGTTCTCACAATTATTTGTGGAATTAGGATTAATTTGCTAATTAGCTTACCCTGTAGGAATTTCCACACGACTTAAAAGATGTTACTTCTTAATATTTATACCAATCAAAATTAAACGAACTCCAACAAGAAACCTTAAAATGATATATTTGAGTAATCAGTTCTATGTCCATATCATACAGTCTATGAACTAGGGAATATATGTTTTTGAGTTGCTTTCCGCACAAAGTTTGTGAAATATTTAACACATAAATACATGACTATATAGGTTTTAGATGTTTAAATTCTTTCGTTTTATGATCACAAAGTGAAAGTGGAGTTATTGACATTGGCAACCTTTAAGCAGATATATCAAATATGCACACATGCCCTTTTGTTCTTCCTTGAATTCTTACGATTGGAGCCTGGTCCAGCCTCCATGGCTTACCAGACCCAGGTCGAACCGTTTAACCCATGTTAGCAGGGAAAACGGACGTTAAATGATGATGATGATGATGATGAAGGTGTACTTTGAGGGTGATTTGACTATTATTTCCACCAGGCTTAGCATCTTTGTAGAATTATCTCATTGGCTCATTATAAATGATGTTTTCAACTGCTATCTTTCATGAATTTCTTTTCACTTCATATGAAGCTTAATTGGTTACATTAACTTAAATTATACTTTTGTATCAAGTTACCATATTTCTTCCACAGTTTTCTTCAACCTGTACATACTGAGATCTTAAAAAGACTTGAATAATTTAACAGATAATAAAAGTCAGTTCATGCAAAGCTTGAAACTAGCAATCACAACTCGCGATTTTGCAGATGGAACATTGGATAGCCAACTAAAGGGTGAAATGATTTTACTGTACAATCCCTTTGGTAGCTGCAGCTATATAATGCTGTATAATTTAATATGTAGTGCTAAGTTCAAATTATCTTAATATTGATATGAACTATTTCAGATTAACCTTTTTTTAATAGTTGGTCTGGAGGAAAGGACTATAGCCGTGGTTATTACAGGTGTGGTTGGCACTAATTTTTAAAAACACTGCATAAAATTTCCAAATGATAGCCATAAACTACAACCCTGCACGTTATGGCTTGTACATTTTAAATTCTGAATTCTTTAAGACTACCATAGTTTGGTTGGGTAACATACTTGAAGGACAAGTTGCCAACTTAAAAGTGTTCTTACTGACCTTTCTACTCTTCTGGACTAAGAGAACTTACACCAACTGCAAAGACACAAGGTAAATTAATGCTTCCACCTATGACAACGATGAAAACACAAGTTTCGTCAACCTTAAAAGATCCATAGGAGCTGCTCAGCATTATTAGGCAGTTATCTTGTCCTATAGCCTCAGCTTGACCAATACGGTGTGATTGGAATTTAGTAGAGAGAAACTGTACAGTAGCCAGTTATACACACACAAACACAGCCATGTGTTCCTATGTATGTATGTGTGCGTGCGTGCGTGTGTATGTATGTACGTATGTCCATTGCTGTGTTTATATTTATAACAATTGTTGTTAATGTTGTATCCTTTTATATCCCTTATATTAGAAGATCAACAAATAGTGATTGATAAAATCCCTTTTCTGTAGAGTTCAATAGATGAGAAACAGATTTCCTTTTGGATAGGATTCAAGTCTATCTTGGGTGTGTAACTTCTCTGGAAAAGCCAGACACATCTTATATAATCATCAACAAGGTGAACTGACAGAAGTGTCTCTCTCAGAAATACAACCAAGGTACTTTAACTACTTGGCTATTTCATTCTAAACAGAAACAAGGAATATGAAAGCAAAGTAAACATTTTATTCTAATGAATGAAACATATCGGCATAATATTTGCTAAGAAAGGGAAGTGTCCTCTGAACTAATCCCCATTCTATGTTGTATTAATTTATTCATTAAATATTATTTCTGTCCAGAATAATGGCGTGTTATTTCCTCCAAGCCTGAATTGCAGCAAACTGAGGTTATTGTCTCTATAAACTGACGCTAAATCATTTTAAATCATCACGGCTTATACAGAATACAGCTGGAAAAAGTTACCTTGTTTTTCATTGGTAATGCCATTTTGTTAAATATTTGTTTAGGATTTAAACAAAACTAATTATTCTTTCTAATTATGACACAAAGCTAGCAACTTTTAGTGGTGGGAATAAGTTGATTACATCGTTGATTAGTTTCTAAGTAGTTCTTATTTTGCAGAATTTGAATTCAGAATCTAATGTGTAAGAAGAAATGCCATAAAGCATTTTGTCTGATTTGCTAGCAATTCTGTCAGTCCTGCTTTAACAATAATAATAATAATAATAATAATAATCCTTTCTACTAGGGGCCTGAAATTGGGTGGGAGGGGACTAGTCGATTACATCAACCCCAGTGTTTCGCTGGTACCAAATTTATTGACTCCAAAAAGATGAAAAGCAAAGTCAACTTCAATGGAATTTGAACTCAAACAACAACAACAACCATTTCTACCATAGGCACAAGGCCTGAAATTCTGTGTGGGAGTCTGCTAATTAACTACATTGACTCTAGTAATCAACTGGTACTTATTTTATCAGCTATAAAATGATGAAATGTGAAGTTGTCATTGGTAGCATTTGAGTTCAGAACAAAAACCCAGAAGAAATACTGCTTAGCATTTTGTCTGGAATGGTAACAATTCTGCCAGCTCACTGCCTGAATAATAATAATAATAATGATAATGATGATGATGATGATGAAACAATAACCATAAAAATGTTATTCAAGAGAAACCAAAAATTATATTTCTATCAGTTAGTAAAGATTATTTTTTCTTAATAAGTGTAATCAAGAATTATTTACACCCCTGCCGTTCACAGGACCTTTCAAAACCTGTTAGATTAACACAATTAATCTTGAGCAGCTGTAAGGAAAACTTGTGCAGGGAAGAAAATCTTAGAGCAGTTATTCTCAGCCATTTTTTATCTATGGATTTCTTTGATTACTATTTTATTCGGGTGGACCTCCCATAGTCATTTGATGTTTAAAAACTAATTCTATAGAATCCTCTTTTAAAATTCCTGTTTTGTTTTTTCTCATGTTAACTTGTGTAGGTTGTATTATGTAAAATGTTAGAGAAAACAACTGTTTCTTGCGGTACATACCAAAACATACATTGAAAGTAAATTTTTTTAAAGGGCCCTTAAAATACTATCCCCAGTTTACTCTTTTCCTTGCATGGGCATCCCCAAAATCTTATATGGACCCTTGGGAGCCATATGGATTCCATTTGAGAACCACTGTTGTAGAGGGTTGATGCAGTGGTATCACTTGGATTGATGTCACCTACTACCTTACTAATAACATCACTAACTCAGAGATCTTATTATCTTCCAACATACAAAAAACTTCGTAATAGTTTGTTCTCTTTTGTATTAATGTTACTTGTGAATCATAATTCCTTTATATCACATGTTTATGTATTGACATAAGCAATTAACAGAATTAAAATTACAAATTTAGATTACAAAATAAACATCTGTGTAGCTTAAATAGTTTCATGTGTTTAATGTGAAAATTTAGTCAAACAATAGAATTTACATGCTATTATTTATATTCTTTATAGCTTTATTTTTGACTTAAACCATTCCCAAAAGACACACACACACACACACACACACACACACACACACACATACATACATACATACATACATACATGTATAAACATACGAATGTATATGCATATATATATGTACATATACATATATAATATATATGTATATATATATGAGATAATGGTGTCATTGAGACCCAAAGGTGTCAGGTAATGCTGAATAAGTGCTATAGACAGACCATAGTTAAGTTCCAGATTTGGTAATTTTGCAAATAAGGGGTTCAACGATGGTTGTATGTCAGCATGTGTGTATAAGAATTTTTTACGTAATGAGATAAAAAAGCCAAGGCTGTAAACCAAGGCTGTATAGATATTAGAGCATTTATAGGTAGAATGTCTTACAGCTGTTTCCAGGATATATATTAATAATATCCCTTCATCGGAGACGGTGGGAGAGGATGGTTAAGTCATAGTTAATTTAGATGTGATACAAAATGGAGAGTAAAGTTGCCTTTTGAACTCAAAATGTAAAATTGCACAAGGTATTTTATCTGACAGGTAAATAATCTTGATATTTTCCTCCTACACTAATTTGGTTTTTGTTGTGGATATATTGATGTATGAATGTGTGTGTGTGTGTGCTTATATGTGTATATATGTATGTGCATGCATATGTGTGTTCATTGAAAAACAATTCTAAATGTTTTTCCTTAAAATTAGATTTGGAATAGTTTCCTTACGATGGAATGGAAATATTTCAAATATGATTTCAAAGAAAAACATGTCAGAATTTGCTTCAAGATAACTACATACCTACCTTATCACTGAGTAAACACACATACTCATATACGCGCACACACACAGACACACACACACACCATACACACACACATACAAACACATGTGCACGAGCGTGCACACACACACACACACACACACACAGAGAGGCAGGGAATTAGCAGAAGCTTTAGAAGAGCATCAGATGAAATGGCTTGTCGTATTTATTCCAACATTTTGCCTTCTGAGTTCAATTCCTACTGAGGTTAACTTTACCTTTCATCCTTTCAGGGTCAACAGATAAGATACAAGTCAAGAGCAGTGGACCGGAATCATTAGAGCATTGGGTGGGGTGAGGGTAAGATATTCATTCTTCCCTTTGCATTCTGAGTTCATATCCCACTGTGGTCTATTAGGGTAGTAGACTTAATCCATCATTTGTTTTGGCACCACTTCCTGGCAGTAGGGTGCCTTAAGTGGAGTTCATTATGCTACATACATTTGATCGAGGTCTCCAGTTTAAAAATACCTTCTTTCTGACCCTCTGGTTTCAAAGACTCTGTGCAGGGTTATGGGCACAGCCCTCTCTTCTGACTAAACTCTCTTATCTTTTATTTCTTTCAGTCATTAGCCTCCAGCCATGCTGGGATATCACCTTGAAATGTTTTACTCAAGCAAATCTACCCCATTACTTATTATTTTTTTCTTAGTCTTGCACTTATTCTATTGGTCTCTTTTTGCTGAACTGCTGATGTTATGGGGATGTAAACAAACCAACACCAGTTGTCAGGTGGTGGTGAACAAACACAAATACAAAGATGCACACACTTACACACACACACATATACTGTTTTGTTAAAGCTGAAAAGACTTCACAAACTGTTACTCAAAGTTTCATATAACTGGCCACCAGACAGTCATGATAATAAACACTGAAAAACTTGTATTCAAATTAATTCATTTGGTATTTGAGCAATGTTTTTTCCACCTTGTATTGCACCTATGTGCTTACTTGTGTGTGTGTGTGTGTGTGTGTGTGTTTATATATATATCTATTTGATGGACTTCTTTTAGTTTCCATCTTCCAAATCTACTAACAAGGTTTTGGTCAGCCTGGGACTATAATAAAAGACACTTGTCCAAGGTTACACATAGTGGGACCAAACCTGAAGCTATGTAGTTGGAAAACAAACTTTTTATCATACATCCACACTTGCACTTATATATAGAAACACACACACACACACACATTCGACCAAATAACAAGAACAATTCATACTAAATATAAAAAAAAACATGAAGTAAACTAAAAAAAAAAAAAAACATGAAGGGACTGACATTTCCATTATCAGAAAAACTGCCCAACCTACACATGCCTTCCCTGAACACTAAAACCTCCACCTTCCTTATGTTATATCAGTCCATATAATCTCTATATTGAAAAAATGAGAAGATGAAAATGCTTAGGGAACTTTATTATATAAAAAAATTATGTATTGGCGCAGGAGTGGCTGTGTGGTAAGTAGCTTGCTAACCAACCACATGGTTCTGGGTTCAGTCCCACTGCGTGGCATCTTGGGCAAGTGTCTTCTGCTATAGCCTCGGGCCGACCAAAGCCTTGCTAATTAACTCATAACTGGAACCCTTACATGTGCTACCACTCTGGGTCAGAGTGAAACTGGGAACAATAGTTGCTAGGAGGTAGTTTCACACTCCTCAAAGACCTGGGGCCCCTAAACCAGGGCCCTGCTGTCAGATGTAATTTAAAATCATACTGAGGAGGTGGGTAAATCAATTACATTGACCCCAGTGCTCAACTGGTACTTATTTTATTGTCACTCAAAAAGATGAAAAACAAAGTTGACCTCAGTAGAATTTGAACATAGAATGTACGGACAGATGAAAAGCCACTTAGCCTTTTGCCTGGCGTACTAATGATTCTACCCACTTGCTGCCTTAATCAAAGCAATAATGTAACAAAGACAATGCAGCTATGCTGAAGTCTCCTCACTAGCTTATGTAAGAATGGTGGTGGAGTGTTTGAAGGGAAGTTTGTCTAATATATTGAGCTTGTATATAGAAGATCTGCTACAAAACCATTGAGAGTTAGTGGAAATGGATTGGATGGTATTAGTAAAATTAAGAAACATTACATTACCAGCTTACAATTTATTTCAGTGTAGATTTTAATCCTTGGGGGTTTTATCAAATTTAGCAACAGTTTTTATATAGTGGTAATATTTAGCATTCACCCTCATGAAACTTAGCCTGTTTTAATTTTATATATATATTTAATTATATTTATATACTCTTTTATTTTTGGCCATGCTGGAGCACCACCTTTAGTCAAACAAATCGACCCCAAGACTTACTCTTTGTAAGCTTAGTACTTATTCTATCGGTCTCTTTTGCTGAACTGCTAAGTTACAGGGGTTGTAAACACACCAATATCAGTTGTCAAGTGATGGTGAGGAGACAAACATACACACATATATACATACATACATACACACACACACACACACACACACACATATATTATATATATATGTATGTATACACTAGCTGGTGTAAAGACTGAGAAATATCCGTGGGTAACTCTGTTGTATTGAAACACCTTAGTACAAAAAACTTCCAGCTGGAGGAGAGAGAGATTGTTGGAGGTTGGCAAGGAAGTTTGGCGGAGGTTAGCGAGAAGCAAAAACATTATTCTGCCTAGCGGCATATACATATGATGATCCACTCACAAGACTTTGGTTGGCTTGAGGCTATAGTAGAAGACACTTACTCAAGATGCCACGCTGTGGGCCTGAACCCGGAACTATGTGGTTGGGAAACAGGCTTCTTACCACACAACCAATATATATAAATATTTGATTACTTTCTTTAACAGATAATTTATTTCAAGAGAGAGGAGGGAGGACATCAGAGACAAATGAGGCTAGTATGCTCCATGGATATGTAATGTAAGTGTACCTGTTCGACAGTGTGAGTGTACTGAGAGAGAAGTTAGGCTTAAGAAGAATTAGATGCTATGTGCGAGAGAGAAGACTGCACTGGTTTGGTCATGTGATGCAGATTGATGCCAACAGCTGCATAAATAAGTGCTGATCTCTCAAAGTTGATGGAACATGTTGAAGTAGAAGACCCAGGAAGACTGAGATGACTAGCACCTTGCTGTACTCAAGAAGACCCTGTACTCCACTGCAGCAGAAGTGTTAAGGCCAGTCACCCTGATGGTGAAGAGGATTGGCATAAAAGAGTCCTGTGCTGGTGCCATGTAAAATGCACTCGTGCCAGTGCCACATTGAAGCACTTATGTGGTGCCACATAAAAGCACCCAGTGGAGCACTCTGTAAAGTGGTTGGCATTAGGAAGGGCATCCAGCAATAGAAACCATCTCAAATCAGACTGGAGCCTAGTGCACCTCTCTAGCTTGCCAGTATGGACAAGGGATGTTAAATGATGATGCTGATGATATATATCATCATCATCAATGAACATTAAACGATGATGATGATATATTTAAAGTTTCGAGCGGAGCTCTTTGTCAGAAACATAGGAAAAGGAAAGATCCAAGGAAGGGAAAACAGAGGAAAAAATCGCCAACGGTACACACGCGGTCACATTTTGAATATATAGGCGATTTTTTCCTCTGTTTTCCCTTCCTTGGATCTTTCCTTTTCCTGTTTCTGACAAAGAGCTCCGCTCGAAACGTTATATCCTCCTTCTTTCTTTCCTTTCCTGAGCGTCCAATAACACTATACTTGTTCCACATCCTCGCGTTGTTGTGTTTTCTCTTTGTGTTTTCATGTTTGGATTAACTTTATATATATATGTATGTATAGTTAAGAAATAAAAGTATAACAACATGAAAGTACGTCTAAAGATTGTTTAATTTTTGCTACATTGAGTGACTTTTATAAAATATTACCAGTTTCAATGTGTTATGTCCATCTTATCAAATATCAAGAAATGAAAGTAAAAAATTAGGGAATAAGAAAAAAATTGGAAATTAAAAGTTTGTTCTCCTGTTTTTGTCCATAGTTAAGAACATGTCTGAAATTTCATCATAGAGTTTATTATATATGTTGTTTATGTCGGGGTCTGGAATGGACTTCAAAGGATCAAGTTTCAGGAATTCTATTGAATTGGATAGCAAGTTTACAACAGGCTTCTTTCAGTTTCCATCTATCAAATCCACTCAAAAGGTTTTGTTTGGCCTGGAGTTATAGTAGAAGGTACTCACTTTATTTACTATGTAATGGAACTGAGCTTGGAAACATGGTTAAGAAGCTAATTCCTTACCATACAGCCATGTCAGAAAAACTGTGTTTGGCCAAGACTTAAATTTTACTGGCAATATCTACTCACTTTTTAAAAAATTTTAATTTTAGTGAATATTATATTAACTAGTAAGTTCCTTCAGATTCAAATGAAAAGGATAACATTTGTTACTCTAACTCGACTTTGATATTACATGAATAGAAGCATCTTTGTGTAACAAAAGTTAACATAGTGTAGGAGTGGCTGTGTGGTAAGTAGCTTGCTTACGAACCACATGGTTCCAGGTTCAGTCCCACTGCATGGCACCTTGGGCAAGTGTCTTCTACTATAGACTCGGGCCAACCAAAACCTTGTGTGTGGATTTGGTGGACAGAAACTGAAAGAAGCCCATCGTATATGTGTGTGTGTGTGTGTATGTGTGTGTGTTTGTCCCCCCAACATCACTTGACAACTGATGCTGATGTGGTTACGTCCCCGTAACTTAGCGGTTTGGCAAAAGAGACTGATAGAATAAGTACTAGGTCTACAAAGAATAAGCTCTGGGGTCGATTTGCTCAACTAAAGATGGTGCTCCAGCATGGCCACAGTCAAATGACTGAAACAAGTAAAAGAGTAAAAGAGATACTTCTAATAAAATAATACATTGCATCTTTTTGTAAATAATTAAAACTTGAGGGCATGCCTTCAATACACCTTCTTCACTGTTGTCTTTCTCTCTCTCTCTCTCTCTCTCTCTCTCTCTCTCTCTTTCTCCTTTCTTTTTCCAACCAAGGCTGCCATTATTCTCATTTATTTCAAGATACCTGTTTCTGTCCCTCTGTCATTACCTGGTACAAAGCTACCTTCCTCAACACTGTTCACCCTTCAGTTGATGAGGGTTGTGCCTTGCAAATTACTTGGTGACCTCACTGGTGCTGGTGCTATGTAAAAAGCTCCCAGTACACTCTGTAAAGTGGTTGGTGACAGAGAGAGCAGCTAGCTGTAGAAGTAATGCCAAGACAGACAGTAGAGCTTGGCACAGTCCTTTGGTTTGCCAGTTCCTGTCAAATTGTCCAACCCCATGCCATCATGGAAGAAGGGTGTTAAATGATGATGATGATGATGAATGCAGTATTTTGAAGAATCTAACTAACTCTGCTAGTTTTATGTTGTTAATTGGAATATAACTTTTAAAAAATCTTAACATACAATTATGATTGAAGGATTTAATTTAAATGAGAAAATTTTAAAATGAAAGGTTTTGTATTGAAAGCAGAAGTGGTCTTAGGTTGGTATTGAAAGAGTTTGAGGATGTGATTTTTCACAATGACATACTTGCAGAGAAATTTAAAACTAATACTAAAAAACAAATTAATTTTCTAATTACAATTTGATTTTTACTTTTCTATTTTAATTTATGCACAAAACAAATGCAGACATGTTTGTCCTTGATTGACATCTAAAACAAAACAAGTGTGAAATGAAATAACAAAAAATAAATCCATGAGTAGATAACCGAAACAAAAATAAGAAGCTTTCATTCAAAAGCAGCTATTTTTGTGGCTAACATGTGTCTTAAGAGAAGATAATTATTGAATAAGTTATGATGACATTTTCAAAGTTAATTACAAAAGACAATAGTTAAATGATTAGTTCATTAAGTCAGTTGACACTTCTCACTTAAAACAACTTCATATTTTAACAGGAAAGACATTTCTGTTTTTACCCTGTCAACATGGCTTAACTGCAGCCTGGAAGAGATTAGTAAAATAACCAAACTAAAGAAAGTCTTGAGGGGATCAACAGATATTGTGAAGAATGTAAGACAAATGATTCCAAAGATCTGACTTACCTTTCAGATCCAGGAAGATTGTCCTCATTGCAAGATCTAGATTTTTCCGAGCCATCACCACGACTCTGCCTCCTGCTTCTGGACAACTTGAAGATGCATATGTGTCATAGTTACTGAAAATGGGTCAGAAATCCCGTGAGTTGGAAATTCTGTTTTCCCTAATGGCCACCATGTCGGCATTCAGTGCCCTGAGAACGTTGAGCAGGTGACCCCACTTCCAAGGTGACCCCAAGCCATGTACATTCACATTCATGCTGCCTATTCTGTACACGACCATGTTTTGGGAAAAAGGAAAGAACAGGAAAGGAAAACTTACTTGGTTTTGATTGGAGGGGCAAATTGCCCATCTCTCCTGTTGGCTTGGGGTGTTTCCAATGGTAAATCACCAAGAATTCTCTTGGTGATATTCCCTCAATAATAATAATAATAATAATAATAATAATAATAATTTATGAAAATTGATGTAACTCATCATGAAGACAAATACACAATAAGAAGAGCATGATAATTGCAGTCAATAAAATTTTTTATCTTTAGAAGGGGAATCCTGTGGTTTTAGTTTGGGAATCTCTGAACAGACTGTTCAACAATAAAGACATGCCAACCATGACTAGAATGCTGATCATTGCATTAGAGTTCACCCCAAACTGATAGCCGCAGTTCCCAACCTTTTTTTTACACTACAGACTGGTTTCATGCAAGACAATTTTTCCATGGATCAACTCTTTAAATTCTGAGTTCAAATCCTACTGGAGTCAACTTTTCCTTTCATCCTTTTGAGGTCAAAGAAACATAAAATACCAGTCAAGTATTGGGGTCAGCAATACTGACTAACCTCCTCCCTTCGAAAGTAATTTAATTATTACAAGTTTTACGACAATTTTTTTTTAAATATTTGTTACTGCAGCTATTGTATTTTAATGGCGGTGCCCCAGCATGGCCATAGCTCGTGAGCTGAAACTAGATGAAATGAAAATATAAAATAAATACATATATAATAGAAAAACACTCTGCAGACTGTGATAGTCAATAAAATAGAAATAAACTTTTAAAACTTTATTCTTTCTGTGCAGCCTAGTGTCACTTGATCCACAGCCTGGTGGTTAGGAAGCCCCTGCGATGGAGTGATAGACCTGTAAACAGCTGTTGAACATTTGATCAATTATCTCTATGCTATATGTCTACCGCAACCAAGCACTCTCATTACAAATGCCACAACACCACTTATGATTTTCAGTAGCTTATAAGTGAAGATTTCTTGACAAATATTATGTCACACTTAGTTCTTACTTTGATAAAATTCAAGTTGTGTCCAAATGGTCATTGTCAGTTACAGTGATGTTCAAGTATATTACTGGTCACTCTGGAGCTGGTTTGAAGATTCATGGATGGATTTTCACTTGCATGAAATTTAAAAAACCCTCATTAATAAAGCCTTTAAAAACATAAATACACACACTCTCTCTCTCTCTCTCTCTCTCTCTTTGTATCCATCCATCCATCCATCTAAGAAATGACTGGTTTAATCTTTAAAATCAAAACAGTATTTTAATATAAGTTACTTTCCTATGAATTTATAAAATTATAAGTAAATTATTTTTCTCAGGTCAAATGCATCCCACAGATTCTTTTTCTTCTTATTTCCTTTGACTTCACATGGAACATATGACACAAACAAGAGATCGCCATTTCTCTGGATCTTTGACAAGGGATTACAGTTGTCCCCAGGTGTAGCTGTCCGCCAGTGCTTCAGCTTCTGTGGACCTTCTCCATGTTGGTTTTGGTCTACTCATGCTTTTCACAGTTTGAAACATGTCCCTGACATTCCATGGTCCCAGTTGTATGGTTGTCTTTGATGAGAAAATGGTGTTCCACATCATAGCTACCTTTCAGCTCTCACTACATTTTGCTTCATATGCACTCTCTGAAGACCACACCCCTTTACCACTACCGGGGTTTTATATGTTCTCTTGTTGGTATTTCAGTAGCAATGTAAAAAATTGAAAATGCAGGGCTGCTGACTCTACACCATCTTCCTCCTCTGCCATAGCTAGTCCCAAGCCCAGTTGAGAGAATAGATTCTTATGTACTTGTAATTTAGTCTTGGTACTATGAAGGTTCCCCCACAATACTCTAAAGGGATGAGGATGTGACCTAAATATCACTGTATCTCATGACATTTCGTTTCTATTTGTACCAGCAATTGTAAAATGATGTTAAACAAGATTGGCCAAATTGTTTGGTAAGAAGATCACAAATATTATTTTAATGTTTAAAACTTTAACAGTTTTTAAAATAGAAATATTATTCCGGTTTCTTTCGAGTACCCCCCCCCTTTGCATATAAACCTCACATATATGAAATGATGTCTAAACGTCAGTTTCATAATATGAATCGATACCACTATTTCAGTTCCTAGATTTTTGCTGCTGCCCCTGGTGAAGAGGGTTGACCTACAAGTGCCAGCATCACATAAAAAGCACCCAGCACACATATTAAAGTGGTTGGTGTTAGGAAAGGCATCCAGCCATAGAAAGCAAGCCTCATCAGACTGGAACCAGGTGCAGCTCTCTAACTGCCAGTTCTGGTCAAACTATCCAATCCATGCTATCATGGAAAATAGACGTTAAAGGATTATGATGATGCATGGTTGCATGTATGAGTGTGTGTGTGTGTATTTGTATATCCTTGGCTTGACTTGGTGTGATAGTTGGTGTCCTTCATTTCCAATATTCTGTGAAAATATGTCTGGCTATGGGGAAATATTACCTTGCCTGGAAACAGGTGAGGGTTGACAAGAGGAAAAACATATGACGGTAGAAAATCTGCTTCAATAAACTTCTTTCAACCTGTGCAAACATGAAAAAGTGAATGCTAAAATGATTTCAGAATGGGCCAAGATGACTTAAGCCAAACCATGGATTCATCATTGTTTCCTTACATACATTGCAAAGACAATGTAAATACATCAGCCACATATAAATACTCTCAACATTGGAATCACACTGACTTGTTTGCAATCACTGATGCAATTTGTACCTGTGCCAGTGGCACGTAAAACGTACCAAACGATCGTGGCCGCTGCCAGCCTCCCCTGGCACCTGTGCCGGTCGCACGTAAAAATCACCCACTATACTCTTGGAGTGGTTGGCATTAGGAAGGGCATCCAGCTGTAGAAACACTGCCAGATCAGACTGGAGCCTGGTGCAGCCTCCTGGCTTCCCAGACCCTGGTCGAACGATCCAACCCGTGCTAGAACGGAAAGTGGATGTTAAACGATGATGTGGATGAGGAAAATTACCTTGAGGTAGCTTGTGTTTGCCTTATTAATATAGCTGAATCTCTATATAGGTAATATTGTGAACTGGAAAATTTCAATCAACTGAGTGATTATCCAAGCAGGTAATATGCAAATAACTCCCTTAGGCATGTTAAAAAAACCTAAAATAGTAAGTAAGGGCGATAATTATTATATGATCAGTTAACTGGAATTTTTGGACATACTGCTTACTATTTTTAGATTTCTAAGGTACCCAGAGCAAAGTTTTGCCTACTAATTCTTTAGACAGTCTTGCAGTTACTTGAAGTATTCCATCTTGTTAGATAACATGCATTAGATCCTAACAGTTTTCTTTGTAGGGAGTAGCTGTTTCAGAAAATACTCTATTTAAACTGACCTTCAATTAGACAAACTTTACTTATGCACACAGTATTGGTATCTGTCGACTGAACACCAGGTGTGGCTGTCAGGTAAGATGTTTGCTTCCCAACCACATGGTTCCAGGTTGGGTTCAGTTCCACTGTGTGGCACCTTGGGCAAGTGTCTTGTACTACAGTCTTGGGCTAACCACAACCTTGTGAGTGAATTTTCTTGATGGAAGCTGAAAGAAGCCTTTCATGGATATGTGTGTGTGTATGTGTATATACATACATGGATACATACATACATACATACATACATACATACATACATACATATATATATGTGCATGTGCACGTGTGTGTGTGCACATATGTTACTGTCTGTGTCTTGACATCATGTGACAGCTGTAAATGAGTGTCACTGTCATACAGGTGATATCCTTCATTTCCAACATTCTGTGAAAATTATGTCTGGCCATGAGAAAATATTACCTTCCATGGAAACAAGTAAGGGAATCCATCAGTAGGAAATAATCTACCTCGACATAGTCTGCAAGCATGGAAATGTGGACATTAATATGAAGATGATGCATTTTATGACAGTTTGTAGAACTTCATAACTGTCAGTCTTATACCAGAAAACACTTGTGATACTCCATCTCTCAACTTCTCACCTAGCTTAATAGATAAATGTCTCATTTTCTATTTAGCTTCCTAATATTAGCTTTGCATGTTTATTTGTGAATGTATGTACATATGTGTGTATGTGTGTGTGTGTAGGTGTTTATGTATTCATGAGTGTATAGAATTTTAGAAGCTTAAAGGTCAATATATCTCGTTTTGTAGTACAATGTATAAGTCTTACTGTTATATAGTATAAGTGGCCTTATTATTATATGATGCATAGAAAGGGTGTTGGTAGGAACAATGTGCAGCTCGGTGCAAACACTGAGTACAGAAAAACTACAATGAGGATTCTGGCAGGCTGACAGAATCAAAAGCTTCAGATGTGCTACTTGCAAAGTAGTCTGCAATAGGAATTACCCAAGTAGGTGCAGGAGTGGCTGTGTGGTAAGTAGCTTGCTTACCAACCACGTGGTTCCGGGTTCAATCCCACTGAGTGACACTTTGGGCAAGTGTCTTCTACTATAGCCTCGGGCTGACCAAAACCTTGTGAGTGGATTTGGTAGATGGAAACTGAAAGAAGCCCGTCATATATATGTATATATATGTGTGTGTGTGTGTTTGTGTGTCTGTGTTTGTCCCCCCACAACATTGCTTGACAACCGATGCTGGTGTGTTTACGTCCTCGTAACTTAGCGGTTTGGCAAAAGAGACTGATAGAATAAGTACTAGGCTTGCAAAGAATGAGTCCTGGGGTCAATTTGCTCGACTAAAGGCGGTGCTCCAGCATGGCCGCAGTCAAATGACTGAAACGAGTAAAAGGGTAAAGAGAGTAAGTAGTTCACAAGACAGTCAATAGTTTCTGTTATCAAGACTAAGTAAGTGATAAAGAAAGCGACTGACCTGAGGTTAAGTATTGTTGACAGAGGGAGAAAGGAAATATTGAAGATGAGAGCCATTGTGCTTTTGGGGGTCAAAAGAGTAGCCCCATGTTTTGCTTGACTTGCAAAAAATAACAGCCAAACTTCTACCAAATCACACTTTCCTAACTTTCAAAAAGAAAATGATGTAGTTTGAAATATGCTATCTTCTATCTTTTACTTGTTTCAGTGATTGGACTACAACCATGCTGGAGCAGTGCCTTAAAGGGTTTAAGGGTTTAGTTGAACAAATTGACTTCAGTACTTACTTTTTTAAAGTCTGGTACTTATTCTATTGGCATCGTTTGCTGAACTGCTAAGTTACAGGGCCATAGATAAACCAGCACAGGTTGTCAAGTAGTAGTGAGGGACAAACACAATGATACACACAGACATACACACATACATATATAGATCTGTGTGTGTGTATGCACATACACACATATATAAGTATATATAAATTATATATATATATATATATATAACAATGAGGAAATAAGTGATATAGATATCCACTTTATACAGCTCAACAAGTTAGCGCTCTGATAGAGCTTCAGGAAAATAAGTTAAGGGGGAGAGAAGACAAAGTCAAAGGTCGATGTATATATTCATTCAATCCATATTAATGAAATTCTCCATGGGATACAAAATACATACATAGATGCATTCAGCTATATGATATAAAAAAAATTCCTAAGAATTTATAAATACATACATATACACGAAAATTTATAAATATATAAAAATTTATTGACATATAAAAATTTTTAATCACATAAAAATTCATAAATATATATATATAAAGATATAAGTCCATAAATGTACTTGTGAAGTTCGAATGTTCGACTTTGAATCAATGACGAGGAAGATAAAGTGAATGTAAAATGATTCATAAGGAATCTGGAATATGTATAAAATCTATGTACAAAGTCTTATGGCTGTTTCAAAAAGATGTAGGTTGCTATGGGTGAGCTAACTCCAACCATAGCAATACTCTGTATTTCTCTCATCAGAGTTAATAGATTTACAAGTTTAAAGTTTTAAAAGAAATGTTTGATCGGACCATTCTCTTCAGGCATAAGATGTTAAAAGTCTAAAGTGTATTACAACGCCATATATAATATAAAATTTTAGAAGAGTCCATAATATGAAGTAAGTCTAAATTAGAATCCTATATTTTAATTATTTTTGAAAAATTTAAATGTTGAAAGATATTTATTGTCTACAGGTAATTATAACGTCAGATATCTTATTAAGTAAACTATTTTTGTTGGCTCAGATTATGTGGATTGCCTCTTTCGTGCATAAATTGCAGTTCTTCATGTGTGTATTATATGGTGTGGCTTCCCTTATTATAGACCCATTCAGACTGAATTCTTTGTTGTTCATATTTAATCTATTGATGTAGGTTGCTAGTGTGGTTGAGTTTTTTTGTTTTGTGGTTAGTGAAAGAGTTTACATGCGCCCTCTATCTACTTTTAAAATCAATTGTACTACCTGTGTAAATCTTTTTAGGTTCATTTAGGGTTGAAACTTCAACTTTGTATATGGTATTTCTCCTTAAGCAGAAGCCTTTAAGGGGACAAAATTCCCTATTACGACAATTACATGTTATTATTTCGTTTCTTGGTTTAGTCTTACTATTTTTAATATCCAGCTCCTTATTATTGTTCTTCGTGTTAGGGTCGGCTAGGTTATCTCTATTGGTTTCATTATTTCTAAGTTTAAGTCTGTTATCGGCTGCGATGATTGCTCCAAGATTGGGTGTGTTAGAATAGGATAATTTAAGACAAGATCTATTAAATATAGAATGGTATTTATGACCAGGTGGGAAGTTCCTATCGATAATGCTAAAAAATAACTTAGGGCGGTTTCTTACCAGAAGGGAGAAGGTGGGTGTAAACCATACAGTTTCCCGTTTCCTCCCAGAATAGTTCCTATTCTGCCCCATATCGGTATTGCTATACTTGAAAAATCTATAGTGTCTTTTAAAGAGTTGTTGATTTCTATATTTGGTGGGGTTGTTTATTGGATGTGAGTCAATGTTAGAATTCGTAATATTTGGAAACTGTTTGCCTAATTTGTTTTTAAATATTGTGTTTTTAATATAGTCTTTAATGCCGTCTTTTAGTGCTGTATTATAAAGGGGGGGGGAACTCATTGAATATTTTTTCATTAGTGGATAAATTAGATATTCTTATCAACACACCTTTAATTACCCCCTTAATGACACTTCAGGGATGATTTGATAAGGTGTGGATATACTTAATAGTTTTGTTAGGCTTATGATTGGGGTAGAATAAGCCATTATCCAAATTTAATGTTACATCCAATATGTTAACACATTTAGAGACATTTTCAAATATGATATCTAATTTATATGATTTAAAAAAATTTTATTAATAATTTTCCTAATCCTATCAGTTGCTTGTGCGGAGGATTCAGATATGGCGAATAAGGCATCATCTCTATATAGGCCCTCACTAATATTAGGGAATTTGTCCCTAATTTTAGAGATTAGAAATAGTCCAACAATGTCTGTGACCTGGGCAGAATCCGAACTTCCCATTGTAATATCAAAGTCGTCATGAAGGTCAGATCAGGTCCATGTCCTATTTTTGAAGGATATCAGTGTTTTCCTTGCGGTAAATATGATATCTTTCTCCAAAGGTGTGATACTAGTAAACTTCTCTGCAAATTTAATTGCTTTGTCTAGTAAATCAGGTTTAATGGACTGGTAGTAATTACTAATGTTGAATTGAATAAAGTGGGTTTTCTTTTTGTTATTTAAAGAGCAGAACCAAGTTATGACATCTCCTGTGGATACCAAGAGTGGGAGGTTCATATTCCTTTTAATATGAGAGATAATTCTATCAATGATAAACTTACTAATTCTGCCCAAATCTGATTTGGTTGAGCAAATTAGCCTAATGGTTGATTTGCTCTCGAAGTTGGCTTTGTGGTCCTTAAAGGATGAAGTATGAGATTTTAGGGGCATTGAGTTCAGTTCTATCTAGTAGTTTTAGCTCTTTAATTAAATCGAAATGTTTCTTATTAATGCTATTCAATCTATTATTAGCCACTATTTCATATTTAGAGTTAAACTCCTTCAAAATAAAGTTATTATAGGTGTCAGTAGGTAGTGAATATAGGTTTCCTGTTTTAACAAAAAGAACATGTATGTTATCAGAAGTATTTTTTCACTCAGTTATTCTTATTCATTTATTTATTTTTATTTATCTATTTTTTTTTTACTTGTTTATTTGCTTTTTTCATTTCTTTATTTTGACTATTTATATATATGATTGTAATTGATTAATAGAGATAAATGAATGTCTACAGGCTGATGTTTGCCGAGTGATTATCCTCTCCATCTTCTTATTTGCCTTCTAAATCCTTGGTAAATTTCTTTTTTACCCTCACTCATACCTATTATTCAATTGCAATACTGCCCTGCAATAGTAAGCACTTGGATATAAATACGTAAGTATACATCCAGTAGTGTATTGGATATTTATTATTCCTTAGATGGTTGCTTAACCTCTAACTCATACAGACATGTATATATGTTGGCTGGGTCATGCCCTCCATTGTCAACCAGGAGAATTCATCTATGAAGCAATTGCCCCGGCTCCCCTTCAGGGTTGGTGAAAGCGATGTGGTGGACAACAAAAAACCTGGCTGATGATATTCAAGGCTTATCTGGAACCCAACCTAGGCCCCCATATATACGGCGTTCACTGCTGGAATAAGGAGTGGTTGGAGATCACGCAGTTGTTAGCCTCAAATTGCCAGGTCTGGTCGGCGTTTGTGAGAGATGCAACATTGAGGATGAATGAAGCCAGCTCAACCCACCCCAGGTGAATGCTGTCTCAATACAAGAAGACAAGATATATATATATATTCAATGCATGAGACTCTTGGCCCTTGAGTAACTCTCTAACTATATATACATATATGTATGCATCTGGTAATATCGATATCTTTAGACACAGAGTTACAGTGTTTACAAATCAGAAGTGTAATCAACACATTTGAATACAAAAAATGTTGTGTTACAAATCTATATTACAAAGTTATATACAACTTGTGAGATGTTTCATCTAAAGAACATCTGTGTTTTGGTTAATCTAAATTTTTGATATGGGATTGAGAAACGCAGTTGGAAGATGTTTATTTGTGTGAGGAATACAAGTGTGTATAACTCTGTGTGTGTGTGTGCGTGCATATGTGTGTAGATATATATCACCGTGATCACCGTGACCGACCAGGCTATCAGATGTTGCTACACATCGCTGGTTACAATGCGCTTCGCATTGTTTTAGCCTTCAAATGACGCCACCCCACTGGCTAAGTGAGCAGCCCAACAGAAGAAAGAGTGAGAGGAAGTTGTGGCGAAAGAGTACAGCAGGGATCACCCCCCCCCCCTGCCAGAGCCTCGTGGAGCTTTAGGTGTTTTTGCTCAATAAACACTCACAAGGCCTGGTCTGGGAATCGAAACCGCGATCCTACAACCGTGAGTCCACTGCCCTAACCACTGGGCCATTGCGCCTCCATGTGTAGATATATATATGTATAGATAATATATATGTCTGTAGTAATTTAATATATGAGTCAGTCTAGTTTTAAATTGAGTGTAGGAGCATTTATGAAGTGGGGAAGAGTAGTTATTTGCTTCAGTGGGGTACTGACAGTTACCATGTCTTCAAATGCAGTAGACAATCCAGATAAGGAGAGAAAAAATAATAAAACCAAAGGCTAAAAGAATAAATGAATAATTACATAAATTCAATCGTGTATGTGTGTGTGTGTTTTGTATGAACATGCATGCAGACACCAAGATGCATATGCACACACATGGAACTTAAAAAACATGGGCAGAGATATACACAAATGCATAGACGAGCATACATACATGTGTTTTATTTACATGCATATGCACATATATACTTAAGAATATGTATGTATGGTGCATATATACACACAAACAACATATCTGTATATAAACAGATGATTATATACATACATACATATATATATATATATATATATATATATATTATATATATATTATATATATATATATATATATATATATATATTATATATATATATATATATCATCATCATCATCATCATCATCATTTAGCATCCAATGCATACACAAATACTGCACATAGAGATATACAATATGTATGTGTGTGAAGGTGTGTGGTTGTTAGGGTGTTGTGCTCACAACTGCTAGATTGTGGGTTTGATTCCCATATCAGGCAATAGGTTGTGTTCTTGAGCAAAACACTTCATTTCATGTCATTCTGTAATTATTTCAACATCTAATGTGTGGTGCACTTCTGCACCTATACAGGCAATGTTGATTTGATGGAGGGAAGGAGTGAGCTAATGTACAGCGCATACATTTCATCACTGTAAACAAATCATTTGTGCAGGTCATTCAGCAAAAACTGAACACTCATATGTTGTTTGCAACGAGAATTTCCATCGTGTGTGTGTGTGTGTGTGTGTGTATTTCAATGTATATACACATATCACCAACCGATCGTGGCTGTTTGCTAGCCTCATCTGGCCCCTGTGCCGGTGGCACATAAAAAGCACCCTCTACACTCATGGAGTGGTTGGCGTTAGGAAGGGTATCCAGCTGTAGAAACACTGCCAGATCGGACTGGAGCCTGGTGCAGCATCCTGGCTTCCCAGACCCCAGTCGAACCGTCCAACCCATGCTAGCATGGAAAACGGACGTTAAACGATGATGATGATATCCAGAAAATCATATTTTTATATATATCTGGGAACTTAAGGATGTAAACATTTAACTATAGATTAAGTTGGAAAACTATAGATAGAACCAAATCCTGCAGTTTATGTCTCATCGTTTTTTATTAAGGATTGCTATTAATCATACTGTTAAAAAAATCACTCCACGTACAGGTGTGGCTGTGTGGTAAGAAGCTTTCTTCCTAACCACATGGTTCCAGGTTCAGTCCCACTGTGTGGCACCTTGGGCGAGTGTCTTCTACTATAGCCTCAGGCTGACCAAAGCCTTGTGAGTGGAGTTGGTAGACAGAAATGGAAAGAAGCCTGTGTCTGTGTTTGTCTCCCACCATTGCTTGACAACCAGTGTTAGTGGGTTTATGTACCCATAACTTAGTGATTCAGCAAATGATAAGTACCAGGCTTTAAAAAAAAATGTCCTGGCATTGATTTGTTCACTTAAAATCTATTCAAGGCAGTGCCCCAGCATGGCAGCAGTCAAATGACTGAAACAAGGGAATGATAAAAGAAAGATACCTGTAAAAGACTTACAAGGCCTACCATTTCTTCTAACCCTTATCTTTGTGGAGGCACATGGCCTAGTGGTTAGAGCAGCGGTCTAGGGATCGTGGGTTCGAATCTCAGACCGGACGATGTGTGTGTTTATGAGCGAAACACCTAGGCTCCATGCGACTCCGGCAGAAGGTAATGGCGAACTTTCACCACAACTTTCCCTCACCCTTTACTCCTGTATCTTGCAGCTCACCTATGACAGACTGGCGTCCCGTCCAGGTGGGGAACCTATACTCCAAGGAAACCGGGAAACCAGCCCTTACAAAAATAAACCCTTATCCTACCCTCGCAAGTGAACTTCAGGTACCTCTGGGATGAGTAATGCTCAAAATTGATATCTCGATTGTTCATCAATGACACTGCTACTGTAACTCAAGCAAACCTCCTCCTACACACAATCAGATCCACCATTCATCTCTCTTTCTCATACACACAAGTATCTGCATCATCAAATTTAACCCTTTTGGTATTTAAATAGGCCATATCCAGTCAAAATATCCTGCCTGGTTTATGTTCAAATTGGCCAAATCTGGCCCCCTTACACCAACCCAACAATATCATAATCATCATCATCATCTAGTGTCTGCTTTCCATGCTGGCATGGGTTAGACAATTTGACTGGAACTGGTAAGCTGGAGAGCTGCAACAGGTTCCAGTCTGGTTTGACATGGTTTCTATGGCTGGATGCCCTTCCTAATGCCAACCACTCCAAGAGTGTAACTGGCGCATCTAACATGCCACCTGCATGGGTGCTTTTATGTGCTACTGGCATGGATGCCAGTTACATAGCACCAACATCAGCCGTGACTATGATTTCACTTGGCCAGATGAGTCTTCTCACACACAACATATTGCCAGAGTTCTTGGTCAATTGTCATCACTTCTATGAGGCCCAATGTTCAAAGACTATGCTTCACCATCTCATCCCATGTCTTCCTGGGTCTGCCTCTTCCACAGGTTCCCTCCACAGTTAGAGATTGGCACTTCTGTACAAAACTGTCTTCATCCATATGCATTGCATGACCATACCAACACAGTCATCTCTCTTGCATACCACATCTGATGCCTCTTATGCTCAACTTTTCTCTCAAGATGCTTACACTTTGATGTACATGCACACTGACATTGCATATCCAGCAAAGAATCCTAGCTTCATTTCTTTCAAGCCTACTCACATCCTTGGCTGTCATACGCACACAGCCATCATACGATCTGCTTTTCACTCTGAGAGGGAGGCCCTTAGTTACTAGCAGAGGTAGGAACTCTCTGAACTTTGCTCAGCCTATTCTTATTCTAGCAACTACACTCTCAGAGCATTCACGTCTGCTGCTGACTTGGCCACCTAGATAATGGAAGCTATCAACTACTTCTAGTTTTTTCCCACTGGCATTTGATGAAGTCCATTTTCTGTATATTTCTAGTGTTTATTGTACCTGTGAACCTGCCACACACAAACACTATTTTCCCTGTTAACCTTTCTCTGATATTGCTGCACCTTTTATGTGTCCATAGCTTGCAACAGATACATCTTATGGAGTTTCTACCTATGCCTTTTCTACATATCAAGCAGGGCCATCTACCTCAAGGGATTTGTCCTCTTTCCTACTTATTAAGACTTTGGGTCTTGCTAAATTAAATCCTTTGTTTCTAGACTTTACTTCTACACCTGAAATTTCTTCTCTAGTTCTAAAAATTAATAGTTACCCCCTCAAAATCTCCAAGCTATAAGATAATGTAAGATTAATTCAAAGCATATGAATAAATGAGCATTGCCTTTGACAGAATAATGTGAACGCTAAAGGGTTTAAAAAAAAAACATGTAAAGAAGGCACTTGTGTAACTAATCCATATCCACTGTCACACAATGCACAACCATGCTAACTACTGAGCAAGTGCATCTATGAACTAGCTCCTTCACATTGGGAACTTTACCCATTTTCTTGATCATGTTTATTATATACTAGCACTATGACCCGGCAACACCGGGTCATATTGCTAGTGCATGCATATACAGCTGCGTGCGTGCGCACATACACGTGAGTACTGTCCAAATCTCTGACCAATCACATACAGCTAGCTGGCATTCAATTGGCGTATCAAGTTTCAGGCATTTTGATTGGGTTTTGGATAGAAAATTCACAAAAATGTCACTTCTATTGATTTTTTAATGGCTTTGTTGGGTGACTGGGGAAATGTAAAGATGTGCACGACCACCCTTGGACGGTTTTGAATGACCATAGAAAGTGCGAGCCTTCTAACTGAAAAATTGTGGATTTGTATAAAGGATACACACACACACACACACAGAGACATTTTGCCGTTTATATATAGAGAGATGATATATTATTATTCTGTTTATTGTACTTGATGCACTATTTCACTTTACTGTACTTACATTACATTCTATTGTGATGTATTGTATTTTACTGTTTTTCACCATATTTCAACTTTATCATTTCATTCCCTATTATATCGTAGTATTTCCTCCCCTTCTATGTATATTTATTGTCTATCCCCTCCTACCCTTCACAAAATGAGGATAACTATATATGTTAGTCTGTGGATATGTGTGCATATTTATGAATATATGCATGTGTGTATGTGATGTGTATTTGCATGTGTATGTGAGTTATGTGAGTGTATGAGGATATATGTGTTGCAAGGAGATTTTTATATATCCGCATGTCTATTTGGTGCGTCTCTGTTTTCACCTGCCTGTTCATATACTCGTTTTGCTAACATGTCTGTACACCAAACATATTCATCCACCTAAGCATATAAGTGAATTTGAGTGTGTGCTCATGCATGTATGTGTACCTGTGCATGCAGGTGTCTCTGTAACATTGATCTTTTCTGTGTGCGTTATTCTTTTGATGCTGAGATTGAAGCCTTATGTTGTATTACTAGTCATAAAGGTTGATAGAGTTTGTCATATCCACACTGACCAGTTGAGAATGTAAATAAAAATCATAATTACTTATTATCAGTTTTGTTTGCAGAATATCAATAAAAACATTGTTAAATGCATTGTTATTATCATTGCAGTACTTTAGTATTATCTCTTAATGCTCATTCATATTACTTAGCTCTCAGATCCAAATAAACGAGCCTTGTATCTTAATGATGCACATTAAATATCTTAGAAGCTACAAAGGCTGTTGCTCAAGTGAGGCAGATATCACAAGAGTTATGATTTTGTGTGCTATAAGTTAGCATTATCTTCTATTGCATTGCTCTGTAAGTGCTAATAGGTCTATATCATTTAAATTAAGATATTTCCCATGGAGATTTCGCTGTGTTTCCTTCAAGCTTAATTACCATTTAGTAGTCTTCCTCACTGGTTCATACACCATCATCATTTAATGTCCACTGTCCATGCTAGCATGGGTTGGACACATATAACAAAGCAGGATGTGGTTTGAAGGAAATTTGGCTCCATATGTATGACAGTGATTGGAGGGTGATTTAGCTACCATTTCTTGGTGATCAAGTTACCACACTGTCTCTCTTGTTGGCAGATACATATATGCTTGATGCCAAGCCTACCTGGCTGGCTCCTGTGCCGGTGGCACGTAAAAAGCATCCACTACACTCTCAGAGTAGTTGGTGTTAGAAAGGGCATCCAGCTGTAGATCAGAGTGGAGCCTGGTGCAGCTGTTGGCTTTTCAGACCTCAATCAAACCGTCCAACCCATGCCAGTATGGAAAACAGATGTTAAGCGATGATGATGATGATGATGGTAATGGTGGTGGTGCAAGATGTGATTTTTAGGAAATATTTCTACTTTTTCTATCAGGTCTAACTATCATGTAGCAGTGTCTCTTGGTGGATTATACATACGTAACACAATCATGTGCGATTTGAAGCAAATTGGTCACTATATCTAACAAGGGTAGCTGTCATAAAGAGGTTTCTTATTTCACAGTGATCAAAATTTAAATTTTCCATCAAAATTTCATGTAAATTTAAGTTCAAAGCACCATTTTAATAACAACAAAATTATTTTACTAAATTCTTCTTTATTTTCAGAATAAATTTAAACAAAGGCAGTGTATTTCAACATAAATATTGTAATAAAAGTGCTAAGGGAAAGTCGGCTGTTATTTCTATCAGTTCTAGCTACAATGGATATGTTGTAATTTGATGCAGATTTGGCTACTGTTTCTAGCTGGTTCAGATACCACATTGATGTTCCCTCATTCTTGGTAATCCCACTCCATTGATTTTACTGTCAATATCTGTAACACTTCAAGGCAGTGAGGAGCTGGCAGAAACGTTAGCACACCGGGTGAAATGCTTAGCGGTATTTCGTTTGTCTTTACATTCTGAGTTCAAATTCCGCTGAGGTTGACTTTGCCTTTCATCCTTTTGGGGTCGATAAATTAAGTACCAGTTGCGTACTGGAGTTGATCTAATCGACTGGCCCCTTCCTCCAAAATTTCAGGTCTTGTGCCTAGAGTAGAAAAGGCAGTGAGCTGGCAGATTCACAACACACTGGGGAAAATGCTTAGTGGCATTTTGTCCATCTTTATGTTCTGAGTCCAAATTCTGCAGAGGTTGATTTTGCCTTTCATCCTTTTGGGTTGATAAAATAAGTATCGGTTGAGTACTAGGGTCAGTGTAATTGACTTACCCTCTCCCTCGAAATTTGTGGCCTTGCACCAAAATTTGAAGCCAATATATGTTAATACTTCATTCATACATTGAAGTATTGTATCTGTAAATGGTGGAGAATCAAAAGATAAATTTTGGATGTTTTATTTTTTTGCTTTACTGATATATCTATATTGTTTTGTTTTAAATATCTTTTACTTGTTTCAGTCATTGGACTGTGGCCATGCTGAGGCACTGCTTTGAGGGATATAGTGAAAGAAATCGACTTCCAGTACTTATTTTGTTTAAGACTGGTATGTTTTTTGTCAGCCTCTTTTGCCAGACTTGCTCTAATATTTCAGTTTCTGCAGCTGGATGTCTTTCTAATGCTAATGCATTTTACAGAGGGTACTGGGTGTTTATGAGGTTGGTTTGTAACTTGCATGAAAAAGGAGAATAGGAGAAAGGATGCAGTGAGATATTGAGGAAGTTAAAGCATTTTGAGTGGGTTATTGCTGTGTGTGAGGGTCATGTTAGTGGAGGGACTAACAAAAACAGTGGTAGGGAAGGAGTAATAGAAAGGAAAGTGAGGGAAGGGAGAGAGAGAGAGAAGAGAGAGAGAGAGAGTAGTGTTAGGAGTTAGTGACAGAGAGAGAGAGAGAGTGATTAGGTAGATAGTGGGGTGGGTTGAGTAGGAAACTTATATGAGTGGGTGAGGGTATGAGGTTAAAGATAAGAAAATGAGTAGTCGGGAGCACACTATCAAGGTAACATGTCCAAAATGAATAGAAGAGAACTTGGTGTCATAGGGATAAGGAAGGGTGGATAAGGATTGTAATAGAATGTGTGGAGGAAAGAGTGTATGATGGGTAGAAACAGAGGTGGTTATAAGTAAATAGGAGATGAAGGTAGATGATGTTGAATCTGGCTGGTGAGTTAGTTAACCGATTGGCATTTGGATAACTCTGTCAAATCTAATCCTTATTTATTCACATTGTTTTGAATTGATCATACATTATCGCATTACTTTGAGAGTTTGATAATGTGATTGTATATTTTAAGAATGACATTGTAGGACAGGTGTGAGAGGCTAGATCTGGCTAATTTGAACATAACATAGGTAGAATATTTCGGCTGGATATGGCCGGTTTAAATGCAGAAGGGTTAAGGGTAAGAATGAAAGACAGGCATCAATAGAAAGTAGGAACTGACCCAGAGTGTGATTTCAGGGACATTTGGCTGCTTTTTATACCAGGTCTAGCTACCGTACAGAGAGCTCTCTCATATATAGTAGATTATCTGGCATGTGAAGGCGTTGTATACAAGTATTGTTATGTAGCATGCATTGCAAGCTACATGCTTTATGAATTAGGATCTCTGTATTTTGTCATTGAAATATGAATCACAGTGAAATTGTCTTTCAATGACATCATATAAAACACTTTCAATAGGATGAAGCGATCCTGGAATTTAAATGACTTCACAGCTGAACAGCTTTGACAGCACATATAATTTTTTGCCTGAAAAATTGCTGTCATCAATAGGAATTATTCTAGCTCCTGTGATGTTGATTGATCTTCTGAAAACATGAAAAAAAAAAACAAAAACAAAAACAAAAAAAAACAACAACCAAAAACAAACAAACAAACCAAAAACTGTCATGAGGGATAGTGATGAAAACATGAACAAACTGATGTCATCACTAGTTATTTCTCTCTCCATGGATGTATCTATATCTCCCTTTATCTACAACTTTCTTGCCTTCTCTCTCCATCTGTGACACTTCATGTGTCTCTGTTGCTTTTCACTCTAAAGAACAGAGAGATAATGGTAAGACAAGATAGGTTTTTTGATGGGTTTATGAAAATATACAAAGCTGAATTAAAAAACAATGCCACTTTATATTTCAAAGTAAATTTGTATAACTTCCCTGTGAGAATAGAATATAATATATGGTTTTGTTGATGCTTGTTTTGTAGTTTCTGAATACAAGGCAGACATATTTATAGACAATTTGCATTTATCATCGTCATCATCATCATTTAACGTCTGCTTTCCATGTTAGCATGGGTTGGACAATTTGACTGAGGACTGGCGAACCAGATGGCTGCACCAGGCTCCAATCTGATCTGACAGAGTTTCTACAGTTAGATGCCCTTCCTAATACATAGGTTATTATATTTTGAATTTCAATTCAGTATTGTTTGACAGAAGTTCTAAAATGTTATGTAATCTCTTATTATAAAAGGCAGATTTTATCTGCCTCCCTTTGTATCTTATAGAAATCTACAATATAGGATTTCTTCAATTACAATTTACCTAGCATTTTTAAGAGTAGAATGCATCGGGTCATGCCAGGTCCAGTTTTTAAAATTTAAACTCCAATTAAGCAAAATTTAGAGAAAACTCACATTCTGGTGTGTATGTCAAATGCTTTTCTTAGTCTGGTTTACAGCACATGCAAACGCACACACACACAGTGTGCTACGAATAAAGTGAAAGTAATTCAGTGTGTTGACAGGTAGACAATAGAATGCGGTGACGATGGCGATGTAATATTTGTTTCTGTCTATGACGCTGATAGATACATGAGTAAAATGTATGGGAAGCTAAGACATAAGAGTGAGTGAAAATGTTCTTGGAAGAGAGTAAATAGCAAGAGAGAGTGATTTGAGGAAGACTTTACATTAAATAACCGTAGTGGCTTGTGTTAGTAATAAAGTAAACATACTCTCATACATACATACATACATACATACATACATACATACATACATACATACATACATACATACATACACACACACACACACACTACACACACATACATACATGCACACACACATACATACATACACACATACATACATACATACATACATATACATACATACATACATACATATACATACATACATACACACACACACACATACACACACACACAGTATTGAAGCTTGAGAACAATCAGATACATTTGCAACACATCTGTTGAAAATATTATTGTTCACACACATACATATACATATATACATACAGACAGACAGACAGATAGACACCACACACACACACACACATGATCCAGCATGGCCACAACCTCAAGGCTGAAACATATAAAAGAATAACAGAATATAAATGTGTGCAGTGTGTGAGAGAGAGAGTGTGTGTGTGTATATGTATGTATGTATGTATGTATGTATATATATATAATAATGCGGTTTTTTCAACAGCTTGAACTAAATGTCAGAGGGGAATGGGATAAACTACTTATATTAACTTGCTATAAAAGCAGTAGTAGTAATTTTATCTTGTCCTTATTCATAGTGCAAGTTTTGAAGAGTGCATTTCGATTTTAACAGCTATTTTTTTCAAAGCTATGTTGGAAGTAACAAAGGAGCATATTTGGCATATTTTGCTTTATGAGTTCAATAAAGACAACAACGCAACGGAAAGTACAAGAAATATTAATGCAGTATATGGGGATTGGACAATAAGCGTAAGGCAGTGTCAATGGTGGTTCCAGAAATTCCGAGCCATAAACTACAGCCTAGAAGACGAGCCTCATCCTGAAAGATCTGTAGAACTCGACAAGGACATCCTGAAACACCTGGTGGAACAAAATCTCATCGTAACTGTTGAGGAACTAGCAGAGAAGCTTGGATTTGGTCATTCAACCATTCATTGAGACCTGTGTGCTATCGGAAAAGTCAGCAAATTGGGTCAATGGGTTCCTCACGAACTTTCCGAGTCTAATTGCATGCAGAGAGTGAATGTATGCTTTTCTTTGCTGTCACATCTCACCACTACTGCGCTATGTATATCTATATATATAAAACTGTAGTTGTGTGAGTGTCTGTCCCCTTCGATTTAGATTCCTAACTACTCCCACATTTTGCGGTGCAGTTTAACCAAATTCGGGTAGCTTATAGTCGTGATTCATATCGAGCCCGTCTGAGTATTAGCGCGCGTCTATGATGAGTCTACGATTTTAAAAATAATTTAACATCATTTTTTATTCCATTTTAATGCATAATTTTTCGTGTGTCGATGGCGGCGGAGTTGGCGTCCACGCTCACACCTGCACCTGTGGGGAAGGGAGTGTAAGGAAATCAACGTCGTAATGCGTTGTCAAGGAGACCAGCGTTTTTTAGAACAACGACTTCATGGCTTGAAGACACCAAAACAGAAATGGCTAAGAAAGCGTCTACATGAGTCTACGATTTAAAAAAAAATTTACCATCGTTTTTTTTCCATTTTAATGCATTTTTTCGCTATTATATAAGGGAAGTAACTCTCTAAAAATGTCTACGATGAGTCAACGATTTAAAAAAAAATTTACCATCATATTTTTTCCATTTTTAATGCATTTTTTGCTATTTTTTGGCTATAACTCTCTAAAAATGCTTATATAGTTATTTCCCTTACAAACCCGAGCAACGCCGGGCGATACTGCTAGTATATTTATAAATGAATAAAATGCACAATTTTTTCCAGATTTTTCAACCAAAAATTGTACTTGAAAACTAAATATTATCCATTTTTCCACTTATGAGTTGTAATATCTGAGATGGCATAATTTATATCTTATTGTCCAAATTAACTGATAATGCAGTGAAGAGTTTAAATCACTATAATAATGTTACGTTTTTTTCTATGATAGAGACAAGACATTAAATGTTTACCACATTTCTTACATCAGCCCATTTACAATCATATTGCTCATTCATCATCATCGTTTAACGTCCGCTTTCCATGCTAGCATGGGTTGGACGATTTGACTGAGGACTGGCGAACCAGATGGCTGCACCAGGCTCCAACCTGATCTGGCAGAGTTTCTACAGCTGGATGCCCTTCCTAACACCAACCACTCTGAGAGTGTTGTAGGTGCTTTTACATGCCACCGGCACGGGGGCTAGTCAGGCAGCACTGGCAACGGCCATGCTCAAATGGTGCTTTTTATGTGCCACCTGCACAGGAACCAGTTCAGCAGCACTGGCAATGACAACGACCTTGCTCAAATGTTTTTTCACGTGTCACCTGCACAAGTGCTAGTAAGGTGATGGAGGTAACGATCATGCTCGAATGGTTTTTATTAATGTGCCATCAGCATGGAGGCCAGCTTGTTGCTCTGGCAATGATCTCACTCATATGGTACTCTTATTATTGTTTGTTATTGTTATTTTACTAACACATTGAAACACTTCACAAGTAGAATGTGAAATTAAAATGGAAACAGCAAAATGGCAAAATCTTCATAGTTTCTGTTTAAACACAGCGTTACATTCCTCTTCTTCACTGTTTCTGTAAGCTTTGTTCATTTATGCTTAAATATTTAAATACTTCAATTATTCACATTACTAACACACTTTTACACTAATGCTTTGATTTGGTGACTTGCGTGTTGTCAGCCTTTCCCTCAAGTTCCTCTTGTATTCTTCACTACCATACATCAGCAGTGACATGTTTTATACAGCAGGTTGCAGTTCTTTGATGATGCTTATATATTATTATATCCCAGAAGTTATTACAGCTAAGTTTATTCCAGCTGCTGGATGAAATAAATCAAAATTATTTACAATATGTCATTTTTCTCAGTGAAGTTAACTTACCAGAGTTATTCAAGTTGAGAGATTATTTGATTAAGTGTAGTTCTTGCATGTAATTCTTTTGTTAGATTCTTCTAGTCTTGGTTCATAAGTCACATTTTGATTTTGATATAAAAGAAATTTCTGTGATGCTGCTATCATGAGAATTCTTGTGATAGATGAAATTTAGTGAAACCTTGAAATCTCTCATTTATACCAATGTCTTTTTCGAATGTTCATTTACTTTCTGTAAACTACAGGTCAGTGTTCTATATTCTGCAAGAAATATGATTTAGATAGGATGCCAAAATAGGAACAAAAACTTACTTTCCAAAATGGTGCTTAAGAAATATCGAAGAGTGTTCATTTGGTGTTGTAGTGCATGTATGCATCAGGCATGAGTGTGTGGTTAAGAATTTTGCTTCATAATTGCATGGTTCCTTGTTCATTCCCCTTGCATTGCACCTTGGAGAATTCTTTTTTTGCCAAGGCCTTGAGCTGACCAATGCTTTGCAAGTCAAATTTGGTAGATGGACATGTTGTTGCAACACATCATGTACACACATCTTTAGTCAATGTCAAGATTATTTCATAGTTATGTAGCCCTGGGTTTATTTTCCATTACACGGTACCTAGGGTAAGTGCTTTCTACCAAAGTATCAGGTTGACTAATACTTTATAAATAGAATTTGGTAGATGGAATCAATGTGGAACCAGGGAATGCATAGATAAGGTAGATAGACATCCATTCAGCTTGGTTGGTCATTGCTGGTGTATGTTTCTTATTTTATAAGATGAGAGGATGTGATTTGAAGGACATTTGGTTTCTGTTTCCAGGTCATGTGACATTGTGGAAGCTCCTTCATCTTAGAAGATTAGTAGCTACCTTTGATGTATCCGATTTTTTCTGACAATCTGAACAATACACTCTTTTTGAAACAGCTATCTTTTCACTAAGCACAAGAAGGGAAGTATTGTGTATTATAACATTCACTCATTGCCCAAGACTATTAGACATTTGAACTTCAATTAGGTATTGAAACTTAGTTGCAGACTTCATCATTATCATTTCAAATTTGTTTTATGATAGTGGCATGGATTGGCTTGATCTCATCACACCTCACCATTGTAGTCCTTTGTCATTTAGCACATATAGCAATAAAGGAAATGAGATATCTTTATTACCCTAGAGAAGTCAGCTCTAACCAAGACTAGAAAGTCCTCTTTCTCTTATATTATGTCACCTCCATTCATTTGTTTTTTCCCCTTTTTCTGAAGTATTCTTACCATGGGTACTTACTAAATTGTGCATAAAAATTATGAACAAGAAAACTATAGTATAATGAAAACCAAAGTTTTAACTTGTGTAATCAAAACTCATGTCATCACCAAAGCTGCTCTTGTTTACAACACAACTGTTTCTGAGGAATTACAACCGTGTTTCGTGGTCTGCTACCACAACAGCTCCTTTATAGGATCCAGTTAGCTTAAAACATCATCAGAAGGGACCATGTCCGGTTTTGGCCCCTATTCCTCTACCGTTTTGATGTGGCTGGGCCCCCCCTTTCAGAGGTGTCTTCAGCTCTGGTGTTGGGTGCATGTCTTCTTTCTTTTGTTCCCTGGCCTCTTCGACATAGCATCAACGAGTGTCAGCAGACGACTGACTGTTTTGTCAAATTTTTCCCTTTAAATACTTGCTGCTAGGCTCCAGCAGGCAGCCCCAGCAAGTTGTCATGTAACACTGTCTCAATTTTAACTGACCAATGAAGGCGCATAGTCTTAGCCCATGCATTCTCTCAACAACCGTCACCTGTATACTCTCAACAACCGTCACCTGTATTTTACAAGAAAAAATGTATTTATTTTTTAGTCATAAAGTTTTTCTCTCTTTGATGTGTTAAATCATAGATATCATCCATCCTCTAACAATGAATTCTAGCGGCAGCACAACAAAATGTATTCACAGATGTATTCAAATGAATAATAACATGCCATAGCAAGATAATTAATGAGGTTCTCCAGGGAAACTGATCATATGCTTAGAGGAATCTATATTTGCTCATCATCATCATTGTTTAACGTCCGCTTTCCATGCTAGCATGGGTTGGACGAATGACTGAGGGCTGGTGAACCAGATGGCTGCACCAGGCTTCAATCTTGATGCTGGTAATGATTATGCTCGAATGGTGCCTTTTAAGTGCCACTGGCACTGAAGCCGGTTAGCCGTTCTGTCAATGATCACACTCGTATGGTGCTCTTTCCACTCTGCTAGCACGGACGCCAGTCATCGAATTTGATTTTGAAACCAAACTTGGCATGCTACAAAGCCTTTCAACTCAACTAAAGTCTATTGAATTAAATAAAAGAAGCTTGATTCTTTAATCCTAAATTTATCAGTGTTGAGTTACCTGGAATGTACACTTTGTATTTATTGATTGCATTGTCTTGCATCTAGCAACACGTTGGGAATAAGTAGTTTCTGTATTGACATGATAATACAACTAAATCCATGAACAACATTTACTGATCTTATATAAATACAAATTAAACCAGTAAAACTAAAATAATATATATATATATATATATATATATATATATATATTTCTTTATTGCCCACAAGGGGCTAAACATAGAGGGGACAAACTAGGACAGACAAAGGGATTAAGTCGATTACATCGATCCCAGTGTGAAACTGGTACTTTATTTATCGACCCTGAAAGGATGAAAGGCAAAATCGACCTCGGTGGAATTTGAACTCAGAACATAACGACAGACGAAATACTGCTAAGCATTTCACCCGGCGTGTGTATATATATATATACCGGAGTAAACACATAAATGTGAAGCAAGGTGGAAAAAAAGAGTACTCAAATACCAGTGGTAGAGTAATATGCTAACAAAAACTGTCTGATGAACGGCAACGAGAAACTCAGAGTAACAGATTTTGTTGAACTTTCTGCTGCTTTAAATAAAGTATATATATATATATATATATATATATAATATATATATATATATATATATGTAGGTCCCGGGTTGATTCGGGGTTAACCACAGTAAATAAGGTACTCAATACATAGTAGAGTAAAATTAATTTATTATATAGAAGGAGCTTCTACAACAAATAATACAGCGATGTCAACAAACTAACACTGGTTGTCAAGTGGATGTGGTGAACAAACACAGATACAAGGACACACACACACACACACTTATACAAAAGGCATCTTTCAGTTTTCATTTACCAAATCCACTCGTAAGGCTTTGGTTGGCCAAAGCTAGAATAGAAGATCCTTGTCTAAAGTGCCAAACAAACTCCTTACCACACAGCCACACTTGTGCCTATATATATATATATATATATATATATATATATATATATTTATTATATAGAAGGAGCTTCTACAGGACTAGAACCGTTTCATTCAAGAGAAATCTTCAGGAAGCTAGTTAACAAGAATTGTATTGGCATTTATACATTTAGGCAGGTTTAAAGGGGTGTTGGTGGGGGACTTTTTGGGGGTAGGCATAGCGCAAAATATCATACTTGGGGGAGTGGTCAAGGAGTCAGTGTTAAATTAGATAGAAGAATAAATAAAAAAATAAAAAAATATATAAAAATATATAAAAATATATATAAAAAAAGGGAATAGAGTTTTAGGTAAATAAGGAGATTCTCACTTATACCTATGCACATATGTATACATATATACACACACATACAAACATATATACATATACATACACACACACATATATATACACTTACACATACATATACATATCTACACATACACATATATGTATACATACACACACTCACATGCATACACGTATACACACACGACCACACATACATATACACAGAAAAATATATATACACATACACACACACACGCATACACACACACATATGCACACACAGCACACTAGTCCCTATATACACATACACACACATATACACACATACATATACATACATACATATATATATATATATATATATATATACATATGTGTACCTATGCTGTATTATTTTTCAGCTGATTATATGCCAACAATATCACGATGCTGTGCTTTTTCCCCACTTGATATGTAGGTCTCAGACAATTTGTTTAATGTACCTTAAGTCTTTTACTTTCCATTTTCACAGTACACAGCATCTTCCTTCTATACTATCCTAATAAATATTGTCTAACAATTGAAGTTAATGAGAGAGAAATATTACACACACACACATGTATATATATATATATATATATATATATATATATATATATATATATATATATATATTTCTCCTCACATGCTCCTCACAGTCTTGACAACTGTTTATTCTATTCTTGGTAAAAATAGAAATTTCCTTAGGTAATATTTTATCTGAAGAATAACAATCCAAAACAAATATATCTCATTTTATTTAGCATCAAATAGAAAAAAACAAGAGTCAGTGGCAACAGTTGGCATTCTTAATACCTATTCTTAAACACAAAAGTTACAGCATCCAATATATATATATGTATATATATAAAACACGGTATGGTTTATGGGCCAGAATTTACAGAATACGAATACAAATTTGACCATTCATCTATTTAGATCTGATAATTGTTAAAAGGGAAGTTGTTTTGGCTTTTGGCTGATTCATCAGTTGTAACAATGTGCTATAAAAGATGATTATATAATGACATACTTGAAGGATACAGTTTACAGTGCAGAGATACAGTGAATAGTGCACCAGTTGCTCTCTGCCATAGAATTGTTAGTTGGTTCATGGCAACAGGTCTAACAGCAGGCAATGTGACATACTTCTATTCACTGCTGCACCATATCTTCTACTGGTTTCCTTCACCACCACACAAAAAAAAAAACTCAAAAAAAAAACAACCAAAAACAACAGCAACAAAAAGCAAAAAACTGGAGATATCTTGAAGCTAACATACTTTAAGGTAAAAACAGTTTTTTTTTGTAAGAACATTTATAGGTTTTCTCTATTAAAGCCATCTTTACTTTTAATATTTTCAAGAACAGTATCACATTTCTTTGCTCATAAGAAGTAACAAGGGATAAGATTTACATTCCCCTCATGATTAGCAAAGTATATTTTGCAAATATATATATTTGGTAATATACAAATATATTATACTGGCTAACATGAATTAAACTTGTTCTGTTATATTTGGGTACAGATTACAAAAATACCATCAGCTTTAGTTCCTGTTTTGCAGATAGAGCAGAGTTCTTTATGTGTATGCATGTGTGTGTGTGTAAATGTTTGTAAGTTTGTGTCTCCTTGGCTTGATAGTTGTAGATGAGTATCATTGTCATACATACAGTGTCATTCATTCCAAATATTCTGCAGAAACCATGTTTGGTTATTAAGAAATATTACCTTGCTTGGTAACAGGAGGGGCATCTGGCCATTGAAAATCTGCCCCAATAAACTCCATCCAACCCATGCAAGCATGGAAAAATAGATGTTTAAAGGATGGCATAATAATTCAGTGGTTGAAATTAGAAGCCCTCGTTTGCAGTTTAGATTTTGGTGTTTTTAGAAGTTTCAGGCACTGATTGCAAACATGGCGTCAGTTTTACCCTCTCAACTGTAATTGATTGATTAATGGTGTGCTTTTTTGAAAGAAAAATAGTATCAATGTTAATATAGTACATTTTATACACAAACATTTATGTCATCATCATCATCATATCATCATCTTTTGATGTCTGTTTTCCATGCTGGCATGGGTTGGATTGTTTGACCAGAGCAGGCAAGCAGGGGAGGCTACATCAGCTTCCAGTCTTTGGTTTCTATGGCTGGTCACCCTTACTATTGCCAACCACATTACCGTGTGTGATGGATGCTTTTAACATGGCACTGCCACAAGCACTTTTCTCTGGTGCTAGTACAAGCGCTTTTTACATGGCACTGGCTCAGGACACTCTTGTAGGCCAATCCTCTTCATAGGGGAGCGGTATTAACACTTCTGCTGTGGAGTACGGGGTCTTCTTGAGTACACCAAGGTGCCTGATATCTCTGTCTTTTGTAATTTGGTTCAGTGTCCTGAGGTCATCCTTCAGTACATTTTCCCTTGTCTTCCTGAGTCTCCCTCATTTTGGAATGGTGAAATTTGAAATCATAAATAATAGTATGTAAATAATGGGTTTAAAAAATTCCTTGGACAGAAAAAGTTGAGGTTGTTCATGGAATGTGTGTGTGTCTGTGTGTCTCCTTGTCTTGCTTTTGTATGGTAGTTGTAACTGATTGGCACTGTCTTACACGAAGTGTAGTACATTTCCAGCATCCTATGTGATCATATCCAGTTATGTAGAAATATTACCTTGCTTGGAAATAGGTGAGGGCTAGCATTAAGAAAGGCATCCAGCCATAGAAAATCTGGTTTAGACAAAAGAGTGCACACACACACACATACACACACACACACACACATGCACACGCACTTGTTTGTATATACAACAACCTTCTTTCAGTTCTCATCTATCAAATCCACATCTATGTATGCCCCCCTCCCCCCACACACTACAGAGATCAGTGTTGCTTCATCTATATGTCTATATCTTCCTTTAGACAGGCTCATTTTCTTTTGGTGAGCTATTTTTAGGTCATAATTCTCTTCAAAAAGTAGTCCATTTTAGGTACTTTGGCTTTTATTTCTACTTTTACAATTACCTTTGATGACATTTCATACTGACATACCTGTACAACTTGTAGGTCACTTCAGTTATCCTGTTGTGGTAATTAGGTTCCCAGCAGTCACCCACTTGTTCAACAAATTAAATGATTTAGGTCATGCCTCTCCATGAATCAGCAGTACCAAGACTGCGATTCAGTGAACTCATCCTGCTGGAACATTTCCTTATCCTGCCAATCTCTCTCTCTCTCTCTCTCTCTCTCTCTCTCTCTCTCTCACATGTTGTCATTTTTACTAAGATTGTATCATCCCAGATGATTATGTGGCCATAATTTTGTAGCTTCCTCCAGTTTGTGGGAATTTTGCTTCTTTATAATAAATTCCATTTTGTTTAATACCTAGCATTCAAATTACTCTGTCAAATCTAATACTTATTTATTCACATTGTTTTGAATTAATTATGCATTATCTTGTAGCTTTGAGATTTCAATGATTTGATTGTTAATTTTTAGACTGATATTGTAGGATAGGTGTAAGAGGTCATATCTGGCTGCGAGCTGGCAGAAACGTTAGCACACCGGGCGAAATGCTTAGCGGTATTTCGACTGCCGTTACATTCTGAGTTCATATTCCGCTGAGGTCGACTTTGCCTTTCATCCTTTCAGGGTTGATTAAATAAGTACCAGTTACGCACTGGGGTCGATATAATTGACTTAATCCGTTTGTCTGTCCTTGTTTGGCCCCTTGTGGGTAATAAAGAAATAGGTCATATCTGGCTGGTTTCACCATAAAACAAATAGAATATTTGGGATGGATATGACCAGTTTAAATGCTAATGGATTAATGCTGTATCCTATTTTCTCCATTCAGCTGGTGGTGGTGGTGGCCATGATGATGGTCTGTGCCTTTGCTGTATGAAAATATTTTGGCACAGCTGTTTATGTGTCACCTATATAACATCACTGATTCAACTCAGACTTATTCGACATCACATGTTTTCACTCTCTCTGATTGTGTGTGAACATCCAGTTATGTTTGTATGTATGTATAATCTCTCTCTCTCTCTTTCTCTCCTCTATCTGTATATTTCTGTACGCACATGCATGTCTCCTGTGCTAAAACATAATCACCAAAACAGGCCAAAGGTCCAGTCAGCCATGCCACACTCAATCATCTCATTCTGTTTCTCATAGATGCTCAGTTAACCATGTTGCTTGGAATATTCAAGAACTTGTAATCTACTGCATATACCTGACGTTAGTTATACTATATAATGTCATATTGAGGAGTACAGTAGCAGAAGAACTAAGCTGACAGCTAATTCATTGAGTCTACTGTTGTCTATCTGTCTACAAAAGGTGTACAAAGCATCATCATTATAGATTCATCATAAACCAAACCAAACAAAAGGCATTGTTACCAGTGCTAGTACAGCTTTGTAAACTTCTTATTAGTTACTATGAATTTGGTATAACACTAAATAATTTGGCCATTGTAGTATTAGGATATACTTATTGCATGTGAATTTTAGCTGTAGGCTTATATTACGAAACTAGGGTTCTAATGAAGATCAAACCCTTCGGCCATAATCTACTCTACCATATTTTAAGGATGATAATTTCAAATTTAAATGTAAACTAGTCAGGTGTCTTATTCCAAGTTCAAATTTTACTTGAGCTTGAAATCTTTTTTTCTTCTGGGATAAATAAATGTACTAGTAATAAAAGTAGTAAACACAATTAGCTCCATCATCTTTGCCATCGTTTAACGTCTGTTTTTCATGCTGGCATGGGTTGGACAGTTTGACTGGGGTCTGGCAAGCCAGGTGCCGCACCAGGCTCCAGTCTGATCTGGCAATGTTTCTACAGCTGAATGCTCTTCTTAACACCAACCACTTCGAGAGTGTAGTGGGTGCTTTTTATGTGCCAGTGGCACAGGAGCCAGTCGAGGTGAGGGGGTTGGCATCAGCACTTGAATAAGTAAATGCACTTGAAAGAGAAGTGATCAAAATAATGTGTACATCATAATACGATTGTGTACACACAAATGTGGAACAATGCTTGTTATGAGATCTAGTTTCAGAGGACAACTTTCTAGAGACTGTATGTTAAGAACAACATGCTCCAAATGACATCAATGGACTGTCAGACGTAAGTGTTTTGGCATAATTTTGTCTCCTCAGTAACAGATACTTCCTCAGTCATTTGGTCAACTAGAAGCTTCTATTCTTACCTTTGAAGGTAGTGCTCCAGCTTGATTTAAAAAATCCAACTATTTGGTAGATCTTGAAAGTTAAAACAACTGGGTAATGTCTTTGCAATGTGTAATCTTTGACTGGACTCATGACCTCAGTATTGAGCAGTAATTCTTGACTTTTTTTACTGGCAAGGGTTATTTTATTTAAAGAAATTTTTCCATGTACTCCAGGCTTTTAAAAAGATCTGTCTTTTTGACAAATTTTGAACTCATTTGTGTTTCTTCTACTTAATCTCTTCATTATTGGCAACATCCTCTGACATCACACAGTAGCTAAATGTAATGGTAAGATTTAAACTACTAGTATAACAATAAAGTAGCGGTCAGTCTCAGAGGTTATGAGAAGGCCGTGGGTACAGTTCCTTCCTCTAACCTTCATCAAGTCCCTTTCAAAAAACTGTCTTATTGTTTTTATGACAGAGATCAATGTCTTTAAGTTTTAAATTTTAGAGCAACCTATCTAGTATAAGTATGAGGAAGGTTATGGTTAGAAATATTGACTGAATGTTCTTAAATCACTGATCTGCACTCTGTAGATGTACTGGAATAGGGGTGAATAGAAGTCACCCACCAAACAACAAAAGAGTTTATACAATTGCTTGACCTGCAGGAATAATATAATCTCCCTTAAATAACACCCATCTTAAAAATAAACTGCAAAAAATGCAGGAAGCATTATCCAGTGCAGTTCTAGATAGACAAATGTATGGGATGTATTAGGATGGTTATATCTGGAGTGCCTTTGACCATAAGTCTGCTCAATCAAGGATGAACTGGGTCTAAGCAAAAGTTAACTAATCTTACTATAATGGGCGTTATGCCTGTCTGTTCCCTCTTCACGGTCAAACAGCTGCACCAATGGTGATGATGGTTTTTTGGTATTACGAAGGAGATAATCAGGAAAGGTTTTAGTGAATAAATTTGTGAAAAAGAATGATTATTTAGTGGATATTGAGTTTTGTATTAAATCGCCTTTGATTTTTTTTTTTTTTTTAAATTCTGGCAACAAGGATTAACTCTGGATACCCCCCTCCCCCGTATAGTTCATGAATTCAGAGGGTTTAGATTTGCGATATTATCCTTTTATTTCCCATTGTAGATGGGCAGACTTGCTATCTTACTATAATGGGCATTATGTCCATCTGTCTGTCCATCTCCTTGTTCCCTCTTCATGGCCAGATGGCCAGACCAATGGTTATGATATTTTGGGGGTAATTTTCTGTATTAACGCACACATGATTTTCACTAAGAAAAAAACAAAACTCAGATTTTTTGCATGGAATCAAGTACCCTGGCCTTCTAATATGCTGCAAATCCCTTTTTTGGTTTAGGAAAAAAAGAACGTGTAGGTGTATTTTTACTCACTCCGATGTTCACACACAGCCAATATTATACATCACTATAAGAAGAGCAACAGACTCCAGTAATTTGAAAATTAGCGTCGACCAAACAGAAAATATTGTCTACAAAGAAGTTTTGTAATCATATTGATATACATTTACAATTGACGGATATGTCCTCATCTTGTTTGTTGTTAACACAATGTTTCAGCTGATATATCCTCCAGCCTTCATCAGGTGTCTTCAGGAAATTTTGAACTTGGGTTCTCATTCCTAAGGTATTTTTCAATGTTGTCATTATTATTCAGGTCACTGCCTGTAATTGAACTCGAAATCTTGGGGTTAGTAGCCTGTGCTCTTAACCACTACGCCATGTACCTGTGGGCAATTATGGAGTGAATTTTAGGGTTTATAAATCTAATATTCTCCTATCCTTCCTTAATACATTGAAAAATACCTTAGGAATGAGAAGCCAGGTTCGAAATTTCCCGAAGCCACCTGATGAAGGCTGGAGGGTATGTCAGCTGACATACAAGATGAGGACAAATATCCGTCAATCGTAAATAATGTACATAATTCCTCATCTCTTAAATATAGAACTCTATCGTATTGATATTATCGAAAGAAATATGATAATTTAAATAAAGGAATTTGTGAACTTTGAATGTGTAAGAGTATAAATAAGTAAAATAGTGTAAACAACTAAAATAAAAGTATATCTAAATAACAATTTTTCTTAATACTTTTTATGTAGTGGTCAAAGGAAGCTCTGGCTTTCGTTAGGATGGTCCACATAACCATTCATGATACAGAGGCTGGGAGTTTATTTCAGTTCAGGAGTAAGTCATCATCACATGTCACTTCATCGCGAACATACATCATATAGCTGCAATAGAATGCTGTATCACCAACAATAATGGGATTCCCCTAAGACATCACCCAGTAATCTATCACATCCATTTACATATTTCTCAATACATACTGCCGTTATGACCTCCCTCCCTTGTTTTATGCCTCCAGATTTGTTCGTTATAATTGATTTGTCATGTCAGTGATAATACTCTTGGTATTAATATGTTTTATACTCTTCCAGCATGTAGTTATCAAAACTCTAAGACAACGGTTGTATTCCTATAAAGCATCCAAGATGTGAATGGAATTGTAATAGAAGACTAAAGATAAAACCACTCTGAGCAAGGAAATATTGGGGGATATATATCACTTGCTAAATGATAAGAGGAGGAGGAGGAAGAGGAGTTAATATGCCTACAGCAATAACTCCATGTATAATTACATATTTACATATTCATTAGCATACTGAGCAAGATTTCCTTTCCTGTTTTATATATAGAATGCCCCCGTCCCTACTGGACAGAATAATGGAACATTCTACTTAAACAAGTTCTGTAGGTGGAAACACCAATTGAGATTCTGTATGTATTCACCATTGTATTTATTAATGGTTCAGAGGAGAAACAATCTCTGTGAACAATTGTTCAAATTATATATCTATTCTATAGACAGCTCACTCCTTGAAATCTACATGGTGGATAAGTAATTTGTCATTGATAAAGCACTCTTAGATTCAATGGCAGTAATTCACAAACTATATTGTTAGCCTAATATTAGATATTATAGAAGAAATCTTGCTATAGGCTCCAAATATGTCTAGTTCTTTCAATAGCCTGGCATAATAATTGGATATTTCTGTATTTCTAGATTTCTTTATACATTGACAAACAGACCAATCTGAAAGATTCGAATAATTGTTAGGACATAATAAATAAATAAATAAAAACATTGTTAGCCAGATATCAGTAATCAGACAGCAAGACAAAACTAAGAAACTATTTTTCTCATTGTAATTTCAACTTTGTGAGGCTGAAAGAAACTTTTTTTTTTTTTTTTTCTCAATTTTCTCAATCTATTTATAGGTGCAAACATGACTTTGTGGTTAAGAAATTTGCTTCAGAATTACATGGTTTTTGGGTACAATCCTACTGTATGGCACCTCAAGCAATTGTCTCTACTATATCTGCGAGTGAAATTTGTTAGATGGGAATTATGTGGAAATCCATCAAAAATACTGCTTCTTTTCTTGAGTAGTAGACTCTAATCTGTTTTTAATTTTAACACTGCCATCTTCAGGCCCTTTCTGTTGCAGGCATTTGGAACAGGTGTTTGACCTGAAAATAACTTTCTTACTTCTTGTCACCAGTCTTGGAGACTCATGGCTGTTGCCCTTCCTCTTATGAAAAAAAAGTCATCATCATTTAAAGCCCACATTTCCATGCTCACATGAGTCAGATGCAATTTGCTAGAATGGATTTTTCTGCAGCTGGATGTATTTCTTGTCATCAACCCTCACCAGTTTCCAAGTAAGGTAATATTTCCCCATGATCAGACATGTCTTAAGAGATTAGAAATGAAGGACACCTCTTGCAGAATAGTGACACTTGCATACAACATCAAAGCAGAGAGGCAGTAACATACACACATACATGCATGCACATGCACACTATGGGCTTCTTTTAGTTTCCATCTACCAAATCCATTCACAAGTCTTTGGTCTGCCTAGAGCTACAGCAGACAATATTTGCTTAAGGTGCCATGCAGTGGGACTGAACCTTAAACCATGTGATTTGGCAGAAAACTTTTCACCACAAAAGATGTAGGTTGTGACTTGAGATAAAGTAGAGAGTAATGCCTTCAGTGTAATTGTAAATGAGCTTATTATCTTTAGTGGATGGGATAGTATTCATAGTTAATGTATGTTGTTAAGGATCAAAGCATGAAGATAGCTGGGTAGGGTTAGAATAAGGGTAGTTAATGTTTCAGTTTTACCTGTTGCATTTTGGTGGCTGGTAGAAAAAAACATGGCTGATTGGTAAATTAAGAACTATGAAAGGCTTGAAATAAGTAACAAGGGAAAAAAATGTTATCTAATGTAAACTGGAAGGTGAGAAGTGAAGGAGAAAGGCAATTTGTATTGAATGTGTTTAAATGGGATAAGTTTTACATGACCCTGATGCAGTTCGTGGTAGGCCATGCTGGTTGAGTTGAAGGAAAGTTTGCTTATAAGCAAGTAGCCATATTTTTGTTTGTTTGAATGAGCTTTATTTGAGCAGTTGAAGATTTAGCAGTTCACCTTTGCTCATTGTCTTACTCTCCTTTAACTGGTTTCAGTCCTTGGGCTGTGGTCATGTTTGGGCTCTGTATTGAAGGTTTTTAAAAAATTATTTTATCAATCATTATCATCATTTAACACCCATGTTTCAAGTAGGCATGGATTGGACGGCATCTAATGAGTCCCAGAACTGTATCAAGTTCAATTATCTGTTTTGATAGGGTTTCTATGGCTGGATGCCCTTCCTAATGCCAACCACTTTACAGTGTGTAGTGGGTGGCTTTTTCATACCACTGGTCATAAGTGAGGTTGTCATGCAGCCCACAGGTCTACAGCATCTGAGGAGGGGGTGTAGGTGCATCTTTATAATGGATGGGAGAAAGGGGTGGGGTAGAGCAGAACCTTGTTGCAAGGGAGCTATTTGGCTACTCACATTTAGGGAAAAAAGTGAGAATGAATCAGCAATGGAGCAGCAAGTAAGGAACCACCTCCCGCTACAATTTTCAATCTGGTACTTATTTTGGGAAATGGTTAAGTTATTCTTTTACATAATGGGGTTCAGTTCAACACCACTGTATACTGGTATACACTAACACACAAATGCATGAAAGACTTCTGATTACTAAATTTCATCAAGTCTCCAGTTAAAAAAAATCACAAAGTGTCGTCATGTTGCAAAGTAAAACCTATTAATCATATACATTTATGAAATATTACGTGTCTGGAATGGTACAACAATGCAAAGTGGACTATAATAACCGTTGTAAATAATTTAATTATTCATAGTCTAATATAATAGTTTGGAATATAAAAATTCCTTTTTCAGATATTGATAGGAATTAATGGAGTCACTGTTATAGTTGGTTTTCCAATGGTTACTGAAATGTTCCTGCAGTGGTCGTACGAAGCTCCTTCTGGAATTCCTCGTGAGAAGTGTGTGAGGGCAGTTGTGTATCGAGCTTGTGTGTCTTGGCATATCCACAGCACTGCTTCCGAGTTATGTATTCATCATCATCATCATTGTTTAACATCCGCTTTCCATGCTAGCATGGGTTGGACAGTTCGACTGGGGTCTGGGAAGCCAGGAGGCTGTACCAGGCTTCAATCTTGATCTGGCAGAGTTTCTACAGCTGCATGCCCTTCCTAACGTCAACCACTCCGAGAGTGTAGTGGGTGCTTTTTATGTACCACCGGCACATAAAAAACATCCGAATGTGACCGTAGCCAGTACCGCAACGACTGGCCTCCGTGCTGAGGGCACGTAACAAACACCATCCGAGCGTGGCCGTCCGCCAGCTTCGTCTGGCACCTGTGTCGGTGACACATAAGAAAACACCATCCGAGCGTGGCCGTCAGTCGTTGCGGTACTGGCTACGGTCACGTTCGGATGGTTTTCTTATGTGCCACCAGCACTGGTACCACAAGGATACAAATTCCATTGATGTTCATCTATTTTGTGGGTAGCACAACAAGACCATTACACATTTGCATTCAAATAACATCTAAACATATGAACCCCTTTCTTCAGAAAACATCTAGACAGATGCCGGAACATCAACAAAAACATAACAGTCACAATGGAGGCCAACGACAGAAACTTAGGAAATTTAAGAATTAAGGAGCATATCCTCATAGACAGACAAAAGTCCCAAATTAACAACAGGTTGGAAATCAACAGTCACAACATTGACAACCTACACACACAATGGTAACATGCTCATAAAAAAAATGCATGTATAATACATAACTTGGAAGCAGCACTCCAGATATGGCAACACACACAAGCTTGAGACATGGCTGCCCTCACACACTTCTTGTGAGGAATTCCAGAAGGAGATTTGTGAGACCACTGCAGGAACACTTTCAACAAATTTCAGCAACCATTGGAAAACCGACTACAACAGTGACTCCATCAATTCCTATCAATATCTGAAAAAGGAATTTTTATATTCTGAAGTATAATATTAGACTATCATCATCATCATCATCATCGTTTAACGTCCGCTTTCCATGCTAGCATGGGTTGGACGGTTCAACTGGGGTCTGGCAAGCCCGAAGGCTGCACCAGGCCAGTCAGATCTGGCAGTGTTTCTACAGCTGGATGCCCTTCCTAACGCCAACCACTCCGAGAGTGTAGTGGGGGATTTTATGTGCCACCGACACAGGTGCCAGACGAGGCTGGCAGACGGCCACGCTCGGATGGTGTTTTTTATGTGCCACCGACACAGGTGCCAGACGAGGCTGGCTGACGGCCACGCTCGGATGGTGTTTTCTTATGTGTCACCAACACAGGTGCCAGACGAAGCTGGTGGACGGCCACGCTCGGATGGTGTTTGTTACGTGCCCTCAGCACGGAGGCCAGTCGTTGCGGTACTGGCTACGGTCACGTTCGGATGGTTTTCTTATGTGCCACCGGCACTGGTACCACAAGGATACAAATTCCATTGATGTTCATCTATTTTGATTTGGTTCGATTTGATTTGATTTGATTCGATTCTCACTTGCCTCAACAGGTCTTCACAAGTGTCACAAGAAGGAAGGTATGCACAGGTGGACTGACTACGTCCCAGGTAGGGGCCACGGGTTATGGCTTCACTAGTCTTGCCGGGTCTCGGGTTATGGCTTCACTAGTCTTGCCGGGTCTTCTCACGCACAGCATACTTCCATAGGTCTCGGTCTCTAGTCATTTCCATGGTGAGACCTAACGTCCGAAGGTCGTGCTTCACCACCTCGTCCCAGGTTTTCCTGGGTCTACCTCTTCCACGGGTTCCCTCAACTGCTAGGGATTGGCACTTTCTCACACACCTATCTTCATCCATTCTCACCACATGACCATACCAGCGCAATCGTCTCTCTTGCACACTACAACTGATGCTTCTTAGGTACAACATTTCTCTCAAGGTACTAACGCTCTGTCGAGTAAGTACACTGACATTACACATCCATCGGAGCATACTGGCTTCGTTCCTCACGAGCTTACGCTATTTGCAACAGTTATCATAGTCCACTCTGCATTGTTGTGCCATTCCAGACACATCACATTTCACAAACAATACGCAATGCTTCCAGTGAACTGCAATACCTTTTTATATACATCTATGTCTGCATCTTGTATATGAATATTTTCTTAAAAGATTCAATTCCAGGCATGTAGTTTCAATAATGGTTTCAACAAACACCAATTAATAATTGAAAACAATTCTTTTGCTAAACAAGAATTTGAAGAATGTAATTAATTATTCTAAGCTGTTCTAAAAGCTAAGTAGGATATATATATATATATATATATATATATATTACACACACACAGAGGGTGGCTTAGAAGTCACTGAGGGGTTTTAGTTTTTAATAGCTCTTATTTTTACAAATAGGTCTATGAAATTTTAATTCAATATAGAGGAAATGAGGGAAATTAATTTGCATTAGTCCTTTTCCATCATCCCTCTTCATTATGTATGGAAAATGGCATCTTTTAAATGGTGTCTATTTTTAGCTTCACACTTTATGGGGTGCAATTCTCTTTGATGTAGTATTCTTGGATTCTCAAAGCCCCAAAACTGGCAATTTTGTCTGTTGATGATTCCATTCTAATAAGAGTGAGCTTCATCAGACATGATGAATTTTTGTGTAAAATTTGGGTCATTTCGTGCCAATTCCTGGACTGTGACAGCATATTGGAGCCCGTGTTCATAGTCTTGGGGCTTCAACTGTTGAACCAACTGTACCTTGTATGGAAAAAGGTTAAGGCTGTAGGGAACAATTTTTCGGGTAAGTTTGTGAAACTCCAAGCTGTCTGGACCACCTTCAAGTTGATGTACCTGGATTCTATTCAGTATTCTCTCGCACTCATTCTCTTACTGTCATCCAGAACTGTCATCAGTTCTGACTGTGAGGTTTCGCAAATCATGGGAGATCACTTACTGCCCCATGTTTTTCAAAATCACGAACTAAGTTCTAATTGTGTTTTCACTTGGGGCCTCTCTCACTTGAAAGTGCCAAAAATATGCTCTCTGGAAGTAAATGGTGGGAGTGCGAGAAGTGCAGACAATGAGGTTGGAGGTGTTGGGAGGGAGACAGGAGGAGAGGAGGTCATGGATAGTGGAGGACAACGTCTGTTGGTAGCTAGGCATGGGGTTGGAGGGCAGAGGGCAGTAGAAGGAGGTGTCTTGATGTTGGTGGAGAGCTTTAGCCTTGTAAAGGTCTACACACCACATCACCATGGATCCACCCTTGTTGGCCAGTTTTATGCTAATGTCTTTGCGGCATCATAGACATTGAAGATCTAAGATTTCGACTGGGGAGATGTTCAGATGCTGGGGATGCCTGAAAAAGTTAAACCGATCCACAATGTGTTGATAGATGCCCGCAGAATGATCAACTGCTTGGAACTGGCCAGGAGCTGGCGTCCAGTGGGATGGTCGGTGACCCATGTCAGTGAAGCAGTCCTCTTCATTAGATGTAGGTGGAGATTTGTAGAATAGTGCATATAGCCTGACACAGGCACAAAGCTATGGAATATCAGCACCGAGTTTGAAATTCGTTACTGGATGGAGTGAGGAGGATGGTGTGCAGACCCCTACTGAAAAGAGAGCACTCCACCTCAGAGAGGGGAAGATCAGGAGGAATAGTAACAACAGACTGAAGTGGGGAGGGGTGGATGGGTCAGATGTAGGAGGATTGGTGGGGGTAGTGGAAGGCTGGGAGGAGGGAGAGAAGGGGTATGTGTGTGTGGTGGTTGGAATGACAGACGGGTTGGGATGAGGATGAGGGGGAGGTGTATTGGGTAGGGAGGGGATGGAGCGAGTGCAGTTTACATTGTTTAGTGTGAGTGAGAAATTATGTATGTTAATGTATACATGTGTGTGTGCATACTTATCCAAAATAAGGAAATTAATAATTTTCGAAAGAAAAATATTTATATTACCTTAAATTAAAAGTAAAACAAATTTCTCATTTGTATATTTGCCATAAATATGTTATTTTTCTAAAATGTTATCAACATAATTGCAATCTATTCCATTGAAAGCCTATCTGCAAAATTTCTTTTGGAAAATATTGTTAGGACCGTTGCTCAACTCAGCTCAGGACCCTAAGTCGGCGACGACGACTACGCTCAGTCAAACAGAAATCCACCACAGAAAGCGGGGGTGGGCAGCGAACGCAAGCCAGAAACCAGAGATGTCAACAATAAAGAGAGAGACAGCTGAAGGCAGTTGCTTACATTTAACAATTTATATAATTCACAAAATCAATTAAAACATCTCTTGGCTGGCTGTCTGCATCGACTCGCCGCCTCTCCCAACTGAACCCTTTTCCGGCCTTTCGCTGTCTGACATCAGTTCGTCGCATTTTAAAGGGTGGCATTTTTATTTTTTTATAACCTTTCCCTGACCGTGGAGATCAGAGATCAGTTCCTAAAACTCATTAATTTTAACCATTGCCGTTGACAAGGCAAAGAACACATCTTTTTCCCGCCGGTTCAACTCCAACCAATGGAACTAGGGCATAGCGTTTTCCCATTAATTTTACCTTCGTAACAATATGCATTTTTTCAGTATGTTATGAGAATCTAAGTAAGGGATGGGACACCAAACTAAAGTTATGCCTCTCTCATTCTCTCTTATATATGTGTGTGTTTTTGTATATGTGTTTATACTTGTGTGTTAACTAGGTTACAATTGGTTTAATGTTAAGAGTGATATATCTCTTAGCAATTTTCAAGTTATTGCATGAAACCAATGGTAGGCTGGTTAACCCACAAATAAAGAATATTTATCCACCAATGAAGCAATATTAACATGTGTTGTATATAATATATATGTATAATTTGTAACTTGACAACTCATTTCTTAATATAAACATTATTAAAAAATTTATGAAAGAGAAATTTGAAATGAATTTCCAATTTGCAATTATATTCACTTTTTTTTTTTGGAACAAATTTCTTATTTTCCATGATGCCACCTTCATAAATTAACATTATGCTGCAGAAAAATGAAAGCAGAAATCTATGATATTAATGTTTAATAACCAACATTAAACATGTGCTTTTTTGTTTCATTTTCTCAGGAGATAATGTATATATTGGTTCATTCCTGGCTTCATTCTTTTTTCTTTTTCATTCATACTGTTTTATGTTCTTAAAGCAAAAGATGAGCACACATTTTTTTTCTGAAGTTACCATCAAAATCTTATTAACTAACAACAAACATGCTTTCATCTCTCAATAACTGAACAACTATAACCAAATACTTACACATTTTACACTGTAGCTTTATAAAATTCTGAACACTGATTATGGACCTCAGAAATGTTATTGGACTCTTCTCCTGGGGTCCATGGTTCTAAAGGTGAGAACTGTTGGCACAGCAACTCTTCCTGTATTGAGAATGTCTATAATATTTGTTATATATTTCTTTACTACCCACAAGGGGCTAAACACAGAGGGGACAAACAAAGACAGACAAACGGATCAAGTTGATTTCATCGACCCCAGTGCTAAACTGGTACTTTATTTATTGACCCCAAAAGGATGAAAGACAAAGTCGACCTCGGTGGAATTTGAACTCAGAATGTAACGACAGACGAAATACCACTAAGCATTTCGCCCGACGCCCGACGCCCTATTATAGAATGTCTATAATATTTGTAATAATAAAAGGCTGCTATGAGTAGCTGAATCAGTAAAGAACTGGACAAAATGTTTTGCAATATTTTAGTTCTTTTTATGTTCTGAGTTCAGATCTTTATGAGGTTAATTTACCCTTCATTTTCTTGTAGTTAATAAAATAAAGTATCAACGAATAAAGTATAATTGAATTGACTATTTTTGTATTTTTTAAATTCTGTATCACAATTTGGAAAGACGTACTGTTTAAGGGTTAGAGTGTTTAACTCACTATGATAAGGTTGTGAGTTCACTTCCTGGATCAGATAGGGTATTGTATCCTTAAATAAGATACTGTTGAGCCAGTTTTTGATTTAGATGAATTGGGACTGAAATAGCTGATGATCTTGGAGAAATGTGTATCTTACCTTACAAATGTATCCTTGGGAAACATTTGTAACTAGTTCTTTCTCTCTTCACATTGAAAGTCACTGTAACCTTTGAAAAATGTCAAACGGTTCAATTTCCCCTTCTGGGGTGTGTTGTGCCACACAGGGGTAATAAAGATACCAAGTACAAAACTATTGTTCTGCCTGAAAAATATAATGCAAACAACACTGAACAAAATGATCATCTCTTGTTCATGGTTACAACAGTCAATTAGAAACAAATTGAGTCATAGAAAAGTCAAGATTGTCAACAGTGGTAAAAGTCAACTCAGTTCAGCTGCCACAGTTTTAAATGACAAAATAAAAGCATCCCAAATACACCAAGAAATGCCAGCAGCCAGATTGTGGTAACTAAAGGACAATATCTTGTTCATGAATGCCACTTCATCATTTGGATATGGAAATAGTTGTCAGAAATTGAGTCAAGCTGCCATACTGACAAATCATGGATCTTTTCGGTTTGAATGGCAGTTTTTTCTAGCGGTGTCACATGAAATTGTCACCCATAATTATGACCCTAGTATCGATCTATTGCATTTCAATCTGTTTTAGGGTTAGGTTAGGGGTGGGGGGAAGGGTATCTTTTTTCTTCAGAAATGTAAATAAACCCAATCTGTTTCTTAAACAAGGGACATATTCATACGGCACAGAATGTTTTCACCTTCAATAGACGTCATTGATTGGTTGAAATTGCCGAAATTGAAGAAAAACAACAACAAATATCTTACAAACTATAGAATTTTCTCAATAAAGCCAAGAGAAAAAGATGTTTTATAAACACATTCTACCAGTATACGAAGTTTAAAAGTGTTTAGTTACGTGGAAATTATTTTAAAAAACTGCCGTTCAGACTGAAAAGATCCCAAATCACAGTTGAATACAAGCTGGCCAGAACAATGGGCAGAATTGCAAATGCTTTAGGGCTGTGACAGCTTATACATGACGTCTTCCAGTTTAAAGCCTGCTTCATCCTTTGAATTTTGAACTTTGCAGTAACTTCTTGCAGGTAGACACATTCAAACTGAAATTCCTCTCCATTGAGTACACCAGCCTGAGCAAAAAAAATGTACGAATCATGCTTTACTAGTACATTTGACAATCACAAAGTCACCTTCAAAGATATCCACCACTGGTTGGTTGAAAGCAGTGGCATATCCAAAAGATTTGGCCTCTGGACTTCTTATTGCTAGGTTTTGTCACTGCTTGCAGCCTAACCACAAATCTTGACCTGCCCTCTTACAATCTCAGCTGCCTAGCACATCAAGATTGTTTTATTCAGCAAGCTAGTGAGCAGCACCCATTCCCCCACAAACCATGAAACATATCTGTCAACTGTTTCAAGTGATCGACTAAATCTTTCTCCGTGTCAGGAGGAAACACCAGTTGCTGCAAAGCCACGGGTGTACAAGCAATCTTTTGTTGTCTATTCATCTTTTCAATGTATCGTTTAGGTGTCATTCGATCGATAACAAAGTTCTTGGCCGCACTCTGCTCACTGTCTGCCAGCGATAGCCTCAGCCGTTCATTCCATAACATCATGGAGGAGTTAGTCCTCGGTTTATCTTTCACTTGTAGTTATATATTTCTCACGAGCTTCTGAAAGAGAAAAATGAATATTAAATACGTTTTGTAATGGCAATGAAAGTTTACTTCAAACCATTTTTATTACTTCAATGCAATGAGTTAAATTGGTCAACAATTCAAAGTACTCTCCTTCTCCTTTGCAGGAAGGCTTTCCTGCAAGCCTTCACTGCAGCCATCAGATGTCACACGTGTTATTCTTGGGGATGAGGAACAGTATCAGAATAGTATTTTCCCAATTTGTCTCACCATGAACATATTGCGTAAGTTTAGCCACGGCTCAACTTGCCCTGTAAGGTCTGGCTCAATTTACCTCAATTTGAACTTCGTGAGGTGTCTACACATTCACACACAATGTAGCCATCCACAATGTGGCAAGCGTGGAGCCTCTTACCTGGGTTAACAATTATCATCTGATGTCCATATCATATCTGTATTGCGTATGGAAGAAATATGCACTTACCGGTTTCACACATTTTAACTTTTATGGCGAAAAATTGGATTTTTCGCTCTCTAGCCTTGGTTTCTGTTTCAATTTAGAAAGCATGTAGTTAGTCATCAATGGATCACATCACCAATCTGGCTGGCTCGTTCATAACTGGCTGGGAAGTGGTGGTTCAACTTACCCCTATATTCAACTTGCCCTGTCTTCCCCCACTCAATTGAAAGTATATACCAGCTGAGTGTTGGTGCATCCCCTTCTTTCTCTCCATTTCTCACTTTAGATGTTCCACTGGATCAAGATGAGGGGGACGAGAAGGGTTCATGCCTGCTCGTGTCCCCATAGGCACCTAAAACAATTGACAAAGGCATAGTACATATTTACGGAGCAATACTCGCTGAAAGACAGGTCTTCAGATTAGCTAGTTTTACATTTCTGATGCTGTTTATTAATTATCTCTAAACATCCTTTAATGGTAACTGTTTTGTCAAATTATTGAATATCTATAGAAATGAGAAAATATTGCGAATAAGAAGTGTCAACAAGAAATCTTTGGACAGTTTGCCAAGCCCCTCCCCGTAAAACAAGATCCTAAAAAATGTTTATTGAAAAATGAAAAAATAATTGCGTTTGATGAAAAAAACGAAAAAGTTTACAAATGCTGCAAACTGTCGAGGTTCATGCTGTATAGCAGAACCTCAGATGGAAAAGCAATTGCGCGCTTCGCCAGGGTAGGCGAGAACGAATGAAGGAGGAGGTTCTTCAGGAACACCTGAAGAACCGCCTAAAAGAGATGTCACCAAAGAGGTGTTAGAAGAAGGAAAACTAACAATAACCCCGGCAACCACACCAACCCAGAGCCCAGTGGCAACGCCGGTCAAAGGCCCTGCAGTAGCGGAAGAAAGGGAAGCAGGCAAAATCAGACCGCCGTGCTCCCTTTCACAACCGTGATATAATTATTTTCCCCCCTCGCCCACAATGGCCAAGCTGGCTGTATAAACATACGTGGAATGGGGTCGAAATGGAAACAATTTGTTTCCTGAGACCTCACGACACACGGTATAGATATTGCTATTGCAACCGAGTCCAAGATGAGCGAGACCCAAGCGTTCTCGCCTCTCTAAATGGTTTCGAGAAATTTATTTCTCCTAGCCGAGGAAGAGGCGGAGGCGTGCAGTCTTCATCAGGAAGAGCTTGGACTTGCAGGTAAGTACTGTCTTTCTGGACCCAGAAGGCAGGCTGGTTGTCCTGGATGTGACTCACGCAAGTAAACAGTCCTTCAGGTTGGTAGCTGTCTACGCCCCGAACGAGGGTAGACAGTCGGGTTTCTTTCGAAGCCTGGAGCCCTTTCTGGCGACGTCGAAAACAGTATTACTAGTAGGGGACTTTAACACTGTCCTTGAAGCGCACATCGACAGTGTCGGCTCAACTAATAGGAAGGGGAATCCTAGCCTCAAGGGTCTACTGGAGAGCTTTGATCTAGTGGACCGTTACCGACTGGATGAGCCGAGCGTTCCACAGTGGACGTGGAGTAACAACGACGGCTCACACAGATCGTACCTAGATAGGATAATTATAAAAAAAGAGATAAGGATACGTTTAGTTGTCCACAATTTCATATTGTACCTTACTCGGATCACAAGTTTGTGACGTGTGAGGTGCAATTAGACAAGTGTCATAGACAGGGACCCGGGTACTGGAAGCTGAACAAGGCTATTTTGAATTGTGAAGACTTCCGTACCCGATTAAGGAGTTAGTTCAGAGGGCATTGTGCGGCACCGTCATTAACAATAGATGGTGGCACGCCCTCAAAAGAGCCATTCGATTAGAGTCCGTTAGATTTAGCAATCAGATAAGGACAGATAGGGCTAGTCTAGAGGGCGATTTAGTTAAGAAGCTAGACGAGGCAATGGAAGCTGGCTCTGCATCCGGAGTACTGGCGGCAAGGACGGTATTGTACCGACACCTTGACTCCAAACACGAAGGTTGCAGAGTCAGAGCTAAGCTGCGCGCCGGGAAACGAGAAGGTGTTAACGTAGCCGGATGGGCCCGTCGTGTGGAGAGTAAGAGAGGCAACAGAGCCTCAATAAAATCTTTGACTGGCGAACAGGGACAAAAGATCTATGGACAGGAGGAGATGCAAAAGTTTCTTCACCAGCATTCGCGCGCGTGTTCGGGGTGGTGGCCCGCTGGACCGGGGAGTGCCTTAAGGGACTTCCTGGCCGGCGGCCGCGCTCGCGGGGCGTGAGGCGGAGTGCTGTGAGGGAGCGATCACTCCCGCGGAAATAAGGGAAGTGCTGGCCGAGTGCGCCGGGGAGAAATCGCCGGGGCTGGATGGTCTGCCCTACGATTTTTACCCAAAATATGCCGGATTTGTTCGGGGGAATACTGGCAGGCGTCTACACGAACTGGCAGCAGAACGGGAGAATTCCCAGTTCTGTAAGCCGGGGAGTGGTGACGCTAATCCAGAAAGACCCGAGCAAAGGGGATATGATTAGTAACTACAGGCCCATAACTCTACTTAATGTAGAGTTAAAGATTTTGGCCAAGGTGTTAGCAAAAGGTTGACGGTTGTCGTGGAGAAACTTGTAGGGAGAGCACAGACATGTGCAATTCCAGGCAGGTCGATCCAGGACAACCTTCACCTTATACGCTACACCTTAGATAGGGTGGGTAAAATACCGGCAAAGGTGGGGTAATGGTCCACTTGGACCAAAGTAAAGCCTTCGATAGGGTAGACCATGGGTACCTGGCGGCGGTCCTCGAAGCGACCGGACTGGGTCCCGAATTCCGCGGGTGGATCTCCGCTATGTACAGCGGCATCAAGTCCACCGTCCAGATAACGGTTACCTAACAGAACCGTTTTCGATCGAATGTTCAGTACGTCAGGGTGCCCCTTGTCACCACTTTTGTACGTATTGGCTCTCGAGCCACTACTGCGAAGGTTGGAGAGGCTGGGGAGTAACTCAGATGGAATCGGAGGTGGGAGGTCGGTCACTGCCTATGCGGATGACATCACCCTCATCGTGTCCAATGAGGCCCAACTACCTGGTGTAGAGGAGGCTATCAGAGGATACGAAGCGGTGGCAGGAGCAAAGGTTAACAGGGACAAATCGGTCGGCTTGCGCCTCGGCACCTGGAGGAACAAGCCGATATTGTCCAGTGTTGTGGACACTGGACGGATGGCCCTGTTAAGTTGCTGGGAGTCTGGTTTGGACCGGACTCCCAAACGGAGAAGAACTGGAGCGAGGTGACGGGCAAGGTGGAGGCCATAATACGGACCTGGTCCGGAAGGTCTCTGTCCTTGAAAGGAAGGGCGGAGGTGGTGCAGATGTTTATTGCATCCGTAATCACCTACCGCCTGACCGTCGTCCCTTGCCCCGACTCATGGCTTAACAAGTTGGAACGAGCCCTCTTCCGCTTTTTGTGGAAAGGAGGAAAGCCACTTGTGAGACGCTCCGTGTGCTGTCAAGAACCGTTTAAAGGGTGGGTTAGGGATGCCTTGGTTGATGATGCGCAGACATGCGTTGAGACTAAGACATCTCTGGCACCACCTGGAAGGTGATAAGGTGTGGAGTCCGTTGGCAGAGGGATTTTTTCCGAGACCGCCTCCCTATTAATTTTAAACCCGGTTACATCAGAAGATGCAATCTGACTCCATGGCAAAAGGAGTGCCGACAGGCACTCACGCTGACCACAGGACGGCAAAGCCGGCCGCGGAAATACCACCTCGTAATTTATAGAGGGCTGGTAGAAGGTAAAAACGATGACGTCCTAGGAGGGGCTCTGGGTTTGATGAAAACCAGCTTGCCAATCTGTTAAGAAAACGTTCAGGTCGGGGTATTTGGATAATTTCCAAAGATCCCTGGCTTGGCAGTGCTACAGGAATGCTTTACCTGTTCGCGAAAAGTTATCACGGCACGGAGTTCCAGTGCCACCGACGTGTCCAAGATGCGGGCTGGACGATGAAACGTTCAGCACGCCTTTTTTTCATTGTCGGAAGTTGAACGACTTGATAAGTTCGCAGAACACGTGTTATCGCATCTGGGACGAGTACAGCTGTCGGCTGAGTCTATGATTAAGATGATACCGCCAACTGACTCTCGAAGGAAGTGAGGCATGTTTTCACTGCACGGTTGCAGTGGTAAGGAATGCATGTGGGAGACGAGAATGGAAGGAACCGCGACAGGGTCATTTGTCTCCTCCGGCCCGGCTTGCTCACCTACTTCAGATATCATCTGAGAAGCAAGATGGGACTGGAGAGGAGGACCCTGCCGCGGGAAGTGTATGCGAATAGATGGAAGGAAGTGGAAAGAAAGGTGGGTACGAGAAGGCCAGCTTGACCATGGAGGAGAGAGAGGAAGTGGAAGCTGCAGGGCCTCAACAATTGCCGGGGTGTGAAAGCTCCAGTAAAATCACAAAGGTCAGCTACAAGTGTTTGTAACATTAGTTTACGAAAAACTGTTACTTAAACGAATACAAACGAAACTTTTTTAATCGATTCTCTTAAATTTTCTTGTATGTATGTATGTCCTGTATTCGTCCTTTCTATGTATTAATTTTTATAATTGTAATAAAGAGATAAACAAGAAATCTTTGGATTTTCTCGTTTGAACTACCTCATTCAATTTTATTAGAAATTTCTATATAGATGTAGATTTTTCTTTCTTTCCTGCTAATTACGAGAATCACAACAGGAGGAATTAATTAAAAAAAATATTTAAGTACCTTTAAAGACTGAAATTTTATTTTTCCTTTTGTGTTCTCGCTTAAACGGGTTCTTTCACTCTCAACACACTTGCCACAGACTTCCGTCTTTTCCGAAACATACCCTGCGACAGGCGTTTCTTCTCCAGCCTTATTTTTCTTTTCATATGGAAAAAGAAAAAGTTAACCAACCCAAGGCAGGAGATAAAAATGCCCGTAGCAATCCCTTTCACTCTCGTCTTCCACACTACCGCTTTCGCGATAGCTACTACCGAGAGAAAACAGACCTGCTCTTCCCTGTTAAGGGAAGGTGGCGGAACGATCTTAATTATAGATTCGGATGACAGTTGTACTCTTCTTAGATGTGACAGCAGATGTTCGACATAAGCCCAGAGTTCCGAAATCTACGGACATCGTACAATTGCGTACAGAACAGTTTCACTGTCCTGCCCGCTTCTTGGACAAGCCGGCGAAGACGCAGAACCATGTCCAAAGAACTTATCCCAAACAGGTAAAGCACCTCTGTAACACTGCCATGCTAGGGACTTCTGGTAATTATCCATAGCCCTGGCCCGAATGTCCATCGGTACAGGCTGGCGAGTTGGCCTTCGTCGAAGGCCAGGGTTTCTCCCAGGATGTCGTCACACTTGCACTCTACCAACCCTCTATAGAAGGACTAGGTGGAACCCCCGCCACCGGCGTTGCTCGACTGGGAGAGAAGCATGATTGCCTGACGACACTGCATGTCAAGCCCCCAACCTCGGTCTACGCTTAATCCATGGGTCCAGTTCAGTAAGGGATGTGAACTGTGGAAATACCTGCTCACCGTCCAGGTAAAGCCAGAGGTGCCTAAGCCTCAGCGCATGTCTGCGCATTTTTAGCCACGGCACCCGTAGCCCACCCTTCAGTAGTTTTTGGCAACAGATAGAGCGCCTTACAAGAGTTCCCCTGCTCCACTACAAAAAGCGGAAGAGCATGCGTTCCAACTTGTTTAGCCATGAATCAGGGCAATTTAACTTTGAAATATTGGTCGAGTGCCAACCTCGCCGCTAAAACCTAGGTTGCAGAGCCTGACCTCATTGCCTCTTCTAGTGCCTTAACTAGTGCCCTTTCTACTCTATTTCTCGCACTAGCTAATTCCTTACTGAACCCAATTGACTCAAATTTTACCACCATTTATCATTTATAATGGCTCCTGTTAACGCCCTCATAACTAGCTGTCTAATCCGGTTCCGGTAGGCTTCGCAGTCCAAGAGCGACTTGTTTAGCTTCCAGTAACCGGATCCCTGTCTACACATGCTATCTAAGTCAAGCGTACAGGTCACAAGTTTGTGATCACTGTAGCTGACGATGTGGTATTGTGGACAACTCACAATTTTCTTATCCTTACTTCTTACAAGAATCCTGCCTAAATAAGATCTGGACGACCCATCGTTTTTTGTCCATGTCTACAATGGAATGTCTGGGTGGTCCAGTCTGAATCGGTCTACCAGCTGAAAACGACTAAGCAAACTGCGGCTACTATCCAGGTTACGTCGACGCCCGGGAGAGATTCCCTCTACGTTAACCCTTATAGCACTCCTTCCACCATATATTGGCAGCATCACTACTTCCTCGTTCTTTAATATTGTTGACGAGTTCAAACTTGCACTTTACATCATTAAATTGAACTTTAATTGTACCAAATTCACTGCCTCTTGTTAAATACCTAATATCCTTCCATACGGGCCTTAGTACCTTCTCCACTTGCATCGTCGTCATCTTTTTAATTCTTCCTTCGGCCACTGAGTGTGTTTTACACACTTCCGTACTTCTCGTTATTTTATCAATTATCTCCATTGACGCAGTTACTTCCACCTTCGTTCCGTCCCTTTTCATCCTTTTGGAGTATTTCTTCCACTCTTCCAAATCCACATTACTTTCTGATACTTTAGCCATTTCTGTGAAGCTTCTTTCATTCCTGTTGGCCCATGAAGTGTCCGACTGCTCAGAATCGGACACCTCAGTGTAGCTATTTATCTGACGAGCTGATTTCTTCCATTTTTTACTTTGCTTACTCTCCTCTATGAGGAGGGAAAGCACAACTAGCCTGTCCAAAGGCAGCAAAAACCAAAGTGTTCAAAGAACACTACAACAATTTAAACAAAGATAAACTCAACAGCAACTTTAACAATGCTCGGCGAAGTTCACGCCTGGATATACTCACAGAGCAAACTATTCTGAACAAATTCAAATAAATCTTTCTTTATTATCCATAAAGGGCCACACAGAAGAGGACTTACAACACGTTGGGGACACATAACACATACAAAAAAAATGATAAAAAACGTATGATATGATGAAATGAACGAAATGAAATATGAAAGTGGTGCTACCTGCCCCATCAGGCAACGCCACTTGATTCCCTTATCCTGTTCTCCGTTATTAAGTCTTTAACCTTTGTATGACTCGAAAGCCTTCCTTTTCCAAGCCTCTGTACTTCATATTACGCGGGATCCTCTCCGTCAGCTTTCACCTCCCATAGAGCATACTCTTCATCAAGTCCTTCTATTTCCTTTTTTTTGTTGCAATTCTGATGTTAATGTCAACATTGTAACCTACCCCTGTTCATCCTTTGCACACACCAAGTCTAGGCCTTCCCATTTTCTTATCTTTGACAACAATTTGTCACTTCTTGTGAAACTTGCATAAAGAGCGGGGTGTGTATTTGATTCGTTGTGTGTCTGCATTTTCTTTTTTTGTTTTTGTGATGGAGGGGACTGGGAGGTGTCAGTATCTGCAGGGCAAGGATGGGACGATGAGGGTATGGGTGGGTCTTGGGTAGAAAGTTCCTTATCTTTACTACTCTAAGCACAAAGCCCGAAATTTTTGGAAAGGGGGCCAGTCGATTAGATCGACCCCAGTACGCAACTGGTACTTAATTTATCGATCCCGTAAGGATGAAAGGCGAAGTCGACCTCGGCGGAATTTGAACTCTCTGCCTTTTTGAACAAATTCAAATAAAGTTTATTCGCCAGATAGGGGCATTTAACACAAAGAGCCGTGACGTCATGGATCTTCAGCTGTATAACATCTTTTGATTGGCTGTTATTTTTTTAAAAACCTGGTCTTACTTTTCCTTGAACCAGGTCGGCATTTACATTGGAAGAGAACCAAGCTCTTCCGTCACGTAGATATCTGTCAGTGAAAAAAAGAGTTCGTTGTGACACTCCAACAATGAACGAAATGAATTTACTTAAAGTGTCACTGTATGTTGGTGACTTACACCCAGAGGTAACAGAATCTCAACTTTATGACAAGTTCGTGAAAATTGGACCAATTGAATCTATTCGTGTCTGTCGAAACGTGCTAACTAAGAAGTCTCTCGGTTATGCTTATGTCAACTTCCAAAATTATTTGGACGCTGAAAAAGCATTGGATACATTGAATTTCGAAGCAATTCTTGGCCGACCAATGCGTTTAATGTGGTCACAAAGAGACCCGTCCCTTCGTAGGTCTGGTAAGGGTAACGTTTTTATTAAAAATCTTGACTCCAGTATCGACAACAAATCTCTACTTGATACTTTTTCAGCATTCGGTTGTATTCTCTCTTGTAAAATAATTTCTGATGAATCTGGTTCAAAAGGTTATGGATTTGTTCATTTTGAAGAAGAGAAGGCAGCAGAAGAGGCCATTAACAAAGTCAATGGCATGTTACTCAACGGAAAGACAGTTTATGTGGCAAAATTTATTCCAAAGAAAGATCGTTTGAAAGAGAAATACAAGTTTAGTAATGTTTATATAAAAAATTTCGGAACAGATTTGGACGATGACGGCCTGAAAAATTTATTCTCAAAATTCGGCGATATAGTGAGCGTCAAAGTAATGGCAGATGAACAAGGTCAACCCAGAGGCTTTGGATTTGTTAGTTTCGAAAAAGCCGACGATGCAGAAAGAGCTGTCAAAGAATTAGATGGTTTTGAGTTAAATGGAAGAAAATTATTTATCGGTCGCGCTCAAAAGATAGAAGAGCGCAAAAAAATGCTAAAAGAGAAATTTGATATCCCCAAAACAGAAGAAAAATTTCGGTATTCTGGATTTAATCTTTATGTGAAAAACCTTGATGAGGATTTTGATGATGAACGATTGTACCAAGAATTTAGCAAATATGGCGAGATTAGCAGTGCCCGTGTAATGATGCAAAATGGTCGCTCAAAGGGTTTTGGGTTTGTTTGCTTTGACCAACAAGAAGCTGCAGATAAAGCTATAAAAGAAATGAATGGTCGCATTGTTCTGCAGAAACCATTGTTTGTTACCTTTGCTCAAAGCAAAGATGAACGTAAGAAAAACATAAATAATCTGAAGGATTCTGTTGCTGATACTCATTCTATTATTCCACCAGTTACTGCCAGCTACTACTTGCCGACACTTCCCAGTCGCACCTCTTACCCATCTCAAATACATATCGGCAATGTGTCACGTTGGCAATCGCCATTGATACATCAGATTCCAAACCAAGTAAGTTACAACAGGCTACCAACAAATCATTTGAAACTGAGAAATAGTCAGAATACTCGCCCTTTTGCTGGTCAGCCAACTGGCTACAGACAAAATATCTCGCCGTCCTTCAGCGGGAGTGGTCCAAGTTTTATGAACACGCGCCCATTGTACGATAACAGTACCCATTCTCGTAATATGGAGGGACTAGCTATGCCACACCACTTGCACAATGCGTCTTTATTGCACCATACAATCAATCCAATCCCTCAACATTTCAAGGTCCCCACACAGTTAACCAATCTATTTCAAATGCCGAGTGTACAACAAACAAAACCTGAGTTTACTGAAAAATCTCTGGATAGCCTTTCTGCCGTCTCTCCTCAGGAACAAAAGAATTTCTTAGGAGAGCGTTTGTTTCCTGAAGTCAAGAAAATAAACGATATAATGGCCCAGAAAATTACTGGTATGCTTCTTGAACTAGACTCTTCTGATATTATTCACTTAATTGAGTCCCCCAATGTGCTGCGAGAAAAAGTTCGTGAAGCTGAAATGGTATTGCAACAGAATCCGCGTGAGAAATCGTTCGAGTTGGACAACAATTTATTCTCAGCTACCATGGGCTATGCTTGAAATTACTGGCGTTTGTTTATTTTCGCTAGCTGTCTGCACTAACTTTGTCGTTGCTTTACAGTCAACAGAACTTCCAAGAATTTAACCTTTTGAAATGCAACTACACAATGTCTTCACACTCGGTGGAAAGCTAATTTAAATTTTAATGTTACTGAATTTCAGAAAATGAGTAAAATGCTTTTTTTTTTTTTTTTTTTTTTTTTTAAAGCATTGGCATTAATTACATTTAAAAAAAACTCTTCGCTCGTTACATGTCAATTTTGATGACTTAATTTTTAGTCACTTCTAAAACTCAAAAATATTTTATGTACCGTCTGTATAATTTTGCTGAATAAAATAAAAATATATATATTGTATATAAAGGACAACTTTTTTAAGTATTAGTTTGCTACATGAAAGTTTTAGATAGGGAAGAGCTAAATTTGTTTTAACTAAACCTTGTAATATTTGAAAAATGGCTTTCTTTCCATTGTCTTGCATGAATTTTAAACTTTTTAAATGATTTGGGTTTTTTTCTATATATAAACTTGTAATTGAATAACTAAACTGATTCTGTTTTATTTCAACCTATTCTTTTTAATTTGAATTTCTTGGTGTTCGAGAATTTTAACTGTTGTCTGAGTGTATATGCTCTTTAATATAAAACTGTTTTTCTAATTCTTGTAGAACACTTGCTACAAATGATTATATAAGCATTAAACTATCGGAGTAAGCATTTTTTAAAAGGCCCAGTCTCCTGGATTTATGCAAGCCTTCAGTAAAAGGTTTCAAATCTCGATGCGATACATTCTGAACAAAGCTAAATAAAAGCCATAAAAGCGTTTTAGAAATTCTCTAGTGTCGTTTTCAGCTCGGGGCAATATTGGTGCGTTAAAGGAGGGCTATAACTGAACCTATTTCTGGTGTTTTGTCAATATTGCCACCTTTGGACAGGCTGATTTGAACTTCATTTCGAATCGATATTATTGGCTGATATCAGATTTGGCGTGATATTTCGGAGATTGTAATTTTAATTTTGGGACGACATACTACAATAGCTTCTATATGCGATCGGCATTCTGTAGCCTGCGGTCTTATTTCTTCCGGTCTGCCGTTTTTGCGTACATGACGGTGTGTATACAAAAGACAAATCCTTGTTTTATTTTTAATTTGGGAACAATAGAATCATCTATCAAAAATGGCGATGAAGAATACGCAAACCACCAGTTTTCGGCGTAAGCCGAAATGGGTGGTGTTCGCCTAAAAAGGAAAAAAAAAATCTAGGTTTTTGTGACGACGAATGAAGAATTTCTTAAACTTCAATCTAGACTATAATGGAGAAAACTTATTAATTAGGTATGTGACAAAGCAATTATTAAAGGGTTGACCGTCTGGAAATATTTTGATAAATTCATGTTCTTAGAAATTTATAATTCCAGTTTCTCAATTTAAAGTTTCAAAACTTTTTCGTACAAAGACGTTCCAACCCCATCTACCTCCGGGCGGTTTTCTGCTAGTATAGATAATTCAGCTGCCCGATATATTTATATATACTTACTATATATATGTTACTCAACACTTTCTCTCACACTTTCTCTCGGGTATCACGTTTTTAGATTTGACTGTTCAACCCGGCAAAAATTACGCCAGAGACACTTTATACACAGCTTTTTCATAGCGTCATCATTTTCACCATTTGAATTTGTTGTGGATTTATTATGAAATTTATTTCATAAGGAACGAAGACTGGAATAGCGATACGGGCGTGCGCTCTGTAATAGTGTCTATACTTTCCCCCTCTTCGTATTTCTCATGAACCAAAATGTTTCTTAAACTCAATCTTTTAGGAAATACACAAATCTGAAATACCAGAAGTACCTCCATCTAAAATCTCTTGCTCAGGGACCTAAATTCATTGGCATTGCTTGTCTCTGGCTTGAAGTTGCTCCAGTCCCCTACTCCTCGTTACTTATCCACCGGAAATATGACACCCACTGAACATATCAGAATAGCCATCAGCTTCAATTACATTCGGTTTACAATGTTGGAATGGGAATTGTTGCAGATTTTGGCATGTAATCTTTGGTAAATAGGTTATCGAAATTGACAAGAAATTCTGTGTAACCTTGGCACCTCATCTTACCTCCCAGTATTTTGCTGTCTAAAGCAACAGAATTCGTGTCTTAAAGCTTTTTAAACACTCTAAACACAACTTGCTAGATATTAGGAAACTGACATTTATATTTGAGCGCTAAATGCAAATAATTGTCTGCAGAATCTCCATATTTTGTCTCTGTTTAAAGCAATTCTTATCAAACTTTATTGGTCCCCTTGTTTTAGACATTTTTCAATGCCCGCTTTGCTAGAATTCAACTAAATTATATCCCCAACAAAAAAATTACTGCCGACACGTTGATCGCGTAAATCGTATCAATATCGAAAGTGAAAATATTTCGGCTGCTAATACAGACAGGTGATTCGCATGCAGCACAGAAATAAAATAAAGGGTAATTTAAACTGCTTCTTTGTCTTCAAGGCCAATATAAAATTTCCCACCGCATATCCAGGGAGTGGTGATACCCCAATTTGAGAAGTAATTTTAGTTTCATTGCATTGGTTCTTTTAAATACACCAATAACGGAGAGTGAGTTGGGGAATATTGTTTGTCAATGTTACAATGAAAATTTAATTTTTTTTTTTAAATTTTTTTATTTTTTTGTTTAAAGAAATAAAACTGGAGCGGCAGTTCTCAACCTTTTGGACTTCAGCTTCATCTTTCGCTAACTCCTGCCATCAATTGCAAAAGAAAATAATCTAAAATTGAACGGAAGCTAAGGCGTGGACTTAGAAATGAAATGTATTTTTAGTTTTGTTGTTAGCGTAATTTAAAAGAAAAATTTAGAGCAATATATATTACAATTGGAAATTTTGAAATAGTCTTAGGTTTATTATTGATGTTAACTAATCAAACGTGTATGTCAATATTTAGCTACCTCTTACCATAAAACAAATGGAAAATAATGTCGAATATCTGTTCAATAATACATTAAATTCCAAAACAATGTTTGGTAATGATGGGGTGGGGTTACTAATTGCTGCCTTGGGATTGAAACGGTCGCGTTTCTGCTAACTTTAACAATCTTTTTTTAGTAAATCTTTCTTCTGAAACAAGTACATAATGTCCTTGTCACATTTTAATACTGAAAGATTTTTAAAAAATCTGTATAAAGTATTTCTAAGAAACATCGCAGCCTTCTTCGAACACAGCGCTCCCTTTTGACCTCATGACATCTAAGCGGGTGCGGCTCCCATGTTAGAGTTGGATAACATGATATACCAAGATTTATCTGGGTTTTTTCTTGAATACACACAAGTGTTACACAGACACCTGGCGAGATTTGGAAGTTGCGAATATAGAGGAACCAATATAATTTCTGTGAAACATCTCGTCTGGCTACACCAACTTGCACTCGTAGTCTGTTGAAAGACATCGTCCTCTATGTCCATTGAATTTCAGACACGGAGTGGGTGAGTGTTGGAGGCCGCGTTCTCTCGCCAGATTGGTCCCGAAAGCAACTTCATCTTGTAAAATCTTTTTCGGTCGGCCCTGTCTTTCGGACCAACTTCATTCCCAACAAAACCACTACGATCTCGACTAACCTGTTAGAAAATAGCAGCCATATTTTCCAGAAATAGCAACATCCTATCATCTTAAAGGCATCTAAGATTATAATTTGATATACGATGGATTTTAAAAAAAGGACGAGATGTTCAGTTACAAAACGTTAGTCTTTTCCAAACTTGGACACATTTTTGTATGTGTTACCATCATGCCAACAAATTTTATTTTATCGTGCTAATGAATATTACCAACCATGTTAATTTTTTTTTATGTGCAATGACCATGAATAAATTCTTAGTTAAAAACGTATAGATTGCTTTTCTTTGTAAAACATATGTAAATAAAAGTTCTTGTTTTAAATTTTTAAAAAAGAATCCTTAATCTTACACATTCGAAAACATATCTTTATATATAAAACTAGTTGTGTGTGTGTCTGTCTACTTCGATTTAGATTCCTAACTACTCCCACATTTTGCGGTGCAGTTTAACCAAAAGCGGGTATCTTATATAGGGATTCATATCGAGCCCTTCTGGGTATTAGCGCGCGTCTACGACGTGTCTACGACGTGTCTACGATTTAAAAAAAAATTACCATAATTTTTCCGCATTTTAAATCTATTTTTGCTCGATTTATATAAGGGATATAACTCTCTAAAAATGCTTATATAGTTATTTCCCTTACAAACCCGAGCAACGCCGGGTAATACTGCTAGTTCCTAATAATTCTCGGCGGAGTTTTGAAAAAGCTGTCACTGAGAAATCGGTATGTCGTTTTTTTTTTCTTTTCCTGATAAAACAAAGGATGGTCCGTATTTAAAAACACTTTGAGTGGTGGTGATTTTTTTATAACAATCCCCCCCCCTAAATCTCTACCTTATCAAATTGTCCTTATTGATTTCTTACATATGAAAATATAGTTGTAGTTGTTAAACCTAGGTCTTTCCTAATTGAGCAGACAAATGAAAGCAAATTCTTGAGTTGAGCCGCCAAATAAGAAAGTTGTTGACTCAGTGAAAGTTGGGTTGCAAAATTAGTATACCAGGTGTAAAATAATGTGTAGTAAACGAATATGAATACAAAAAAAAAATTTTGCCAACGAACGGGAAAGTGGTGAGAGGACTCGGAACATTCCCGATGGGAATTTTTCGAGTCCTCTCCCCACCTCCAGTTAGCCAGCGCACGTTTTTTTTTTCATATTCATTTACTACATGTTGTTTTACACCTATTGCCCCTTTTTTTTGGCTCAGTTCAAACACTGGAGTTTAATCATTCTATCAGTCTCTTTTGCCGAATCGTTAAGTTACGGAGATGTAAACAGACCACCGATTGCTAAGCGGTGGTGAGGGACAAATACATCACACACACACCCGGGGTTATAAATAGAAGGCACTTGCCCAAGGTACCACGCTGTGGTACTGAACCCGTAACCATGTGGTTGGGAAGCAAACCTCTTACCACATGGTCATGCTTGCTATGTTTGTATATCACCACTATTTGTTTTTATTTCTGCATAAAAGAAAAGGAAAAAGTATGAATATTCATGAAATAACTGCCTGTCAATTATCTTTTAGCTCATATTTTAAATACAGTATTTGGCACGTAAAAGTCATTGTAAAGATTATTGCATTCTTAAAAGACAGATCTTATCAACGCCATTGTTGAAATATTTTGGACAGCTTTTATTTATAATTCAAATATTAGCTTGTTTCACTTCACATAATTACCATCTGTTCTCAAAGAAAGCCTGAAATCATACGTAACCAACAGTATTCATGAAAACTGGTAGTAAGTTGGCTGAGTACATTCGTCGTATTTTTCTATTTTAAATGGAATATAATGGCAAACGAAATCGCTGTGAAACTTTTGTGGGTTTTGAGTATAATTACAGTTTTAGTGCTATCTTGACTTTATTTGTAAATTCCCTTAATGATGTATATTTTTATTGATAACAAGGCAGACTTTCGGAATAGTGGTCACACAAATTGAAATTTGTCAGTTTTTTTTTTTTACTTTCCTTTTTTCTCCCGAGGTTTTTGTCATGAAAAAGTGAGAGTGTCACAAACTATTTTTTCCTCTGGAAATGCAGATTGTAAATGTTTCAAAATGTAGAATGCTATAACAACCAAAAACAACAAAAAAGTTTTGAGGTGGTTGCTCTTCCGAAGGGTATGTTTGAAAATCCATGGATTTAAAAAAAAAATTGTTACAAAACGTCTACTTCCAAATATTTTGAAATGTAGAATTCTATTAAATGTGGACCCCCCCCCCCCCGCTCCAATAACGGAGACATTCCGATTTATGTGTGGCAGCTATTCTGAAAGTCTGGCGAAAATTATTCAAAATGTATTTGGATGTTTAAGGTCACAATGAAGTAAATGACTTTTTTTTCTAATTATTATTTTAATTTTTTATAATCAAAGAATGAAAAGCAATCCCAGAATTTGTTCATAAAAAAAGAAATTATATTATTCTGATTGATAGTATCCATTTTCATGAAAACATAAAATTAGTTGGCAAGATTCTTTTAATTGTTTCATTCATTTGACTACAGCCATACTCAGACTTCTAGAGAATTGTACTGAAAGCCAGTCGAACAAATCGACCTCAAGACTTATTCTTTGTAAACCTAGTATTTATTCTGTCTCTTTTGCCGAATTGTTAAGTTACAGGGACACAAACACACCATCGTCAGTTGTCAAGCGATGGCTGGGACACACACACATACACACAAATATATATATATATAATATATATATATATATATATATATGTATGCGACTGGCTTCTTTCAGTTTCCATTCACAAGGCTTTGGTCGGCCCAAGGCTATAGAAGACACTTGCCCAAAGTGCCATGCAGTGGGATACTCTGCTCACGTTTAACCTGCAGCAAATACAAATGGAAAGTATTTGTGAGAAAAGCTGTTATGGCTATGTGGTTAAGAATGTTACTTTTCAACCATGTGTTTTCGGGTTGACAGAATAAATCTGAATACTAAGCTGTTAGTGACTAAGTAACTGAGATCAGAGGGTATCCATAACAGACTACACCTGGTACTTTTAGACAGTCCCTGCTAATTTCAAAAATACTATCAACTAGATAGATAAGCAGGAATTATGTAGTTTGCAAAAAACTATATTTTCTTCAGAATTGTGTTTTAAATATCAGAGGTCATGATCCCACAAAAGAATTGCTTTTTTTTCTTCTTCAAAATTTGTATACCTTTAATTCATTGCCCACTCCTCCCACAACCATTGTAAAAAAAAAAAAGTAACAACAAAAAACAGATATAATAGTTATTCAGAATTTTATTTTTGCATTATTGGTATCTTGGATGTTAAAGAAAAATTAAATATATGTAAGACATCCTTAGGTGAGTTGGTATTGTATATGTCTAGCTTTGAAGTGATTGGTGAAACAAAATATGAGGGTTGTTTAGAAGAATAATATAATATACTAGCAGTATCGCCCGGCGTTGCTCGGGTTTGTAAGGGAAATAATTATATAAGCATTTTTAGAGATGTAAAGTATAATAGCCATCTCAATATGGCTAACCACAAAGGGGGAGGGGTGTTACTGTAGCTTTTTACGTTCTGAGATTTAATAATAAATTTTAGAGAGTTACTTCCCTTATATATGTCAAAAATGGATTAAAAATGGGAAAAATTGATGGTAAATTTTTTTTTTAAATCGTAGACTCATCGTAGACGCGCGCTAATACCCAGACGGTCTCGATATGAATCACGACTATAAGATACCCGGTTTTGGTTAAACTGCACCGCAAAATGTGGGAGTAGTTAGGAATCTAAATCGTAGGAGACAGACACACAACCTCACTTTTATATATAAAGATTTCCTCTATTTACATAATATTGAGGTCTCTTTCTTTCTTTTGTTATCTTACTGTTTTTACCAATATACATATATATATATATATAAATATATATATAGTTACAGAGATGTACTTGCATAGCAAGTGACTTGATCTGAGATCGTGTGCTGGAACGAAAACAGTTGCAGTGTTGAAGGTGTTTATAAGCCATTTAAGAAACACACAAAACCGTTAGATTCACTTCAACATTTAAATTTAATTTGTCAAAATATTTTCATCGCTTTGAGACCGCGACCTGTTAGCACGATATTTTTGTCAGTGAACAGGTCGCGGTCTCAAAGTGACGAAAATATTTTGGCAAATTAAATTTAAATGTTGAAGTGAATGTAACGGTTTTTGTGTGTTTCTTAAATGGCTTACAAACACCTTCCACGCTGCAATATATATATACGCACATATATATATATATATATATGTATGTATGTATGTATGTGTGTATATGTGTATGCATGTATGTGTGTGTGTGTGCGTGTCTGTGCTTGTGATTGTCCTCCACCACTGCTTGACAACGAATGTTGGTTTGTTTACATCCCTGTCACCTAGTGGTTTGACAAAGGAAACAGATAGAATAAGTACAATGCTTACAAAAATAAAAGTGGAGTTGATTCATTAAACTACAATTCTTCAAGGCATGTACTAAAGAATGTACTAAAGAGATTTACTCTGATATTCTCATTTAAATATGAATAGGTAAATTCGGGCGGTTTGGTAACGAAAGGGTTTATATAAGTGTCGTCTGTTTATACATAAACACTGTTTCATACTTTCAGTTTAGTCTTGCTCAAATCACTCTGTCGCTAATTTACTCTCTTCCAAGAACATTTTCACTCACTGTTATCTGTTAGCTTCCCATACATTTTACTCATGTATCTATCAGCGTGATAGACAGAAACAAATATTACATTTACTTTCATTTTATTCGTCGCCCACTGTGTGTGTGCGTTTGCGTGTGGTGTAAACCAGACTAAGAAAAGCATTTGACACACACACCAGAATGTGAGTTTTCTGTAAATTTTGCTTAATTGGAGTTTAAATTTTAAAAACTGGACCTGGCATGACGCGATGCATTGTACTCTTAAAAATGCTAGGTAAATTGTAATTGAAGAAATCCTATATTGTAGATTTCTATAACTCCCAAAGGGAGGCAGATAAAATCTGCCTTTTATAATAAGAGATATAAAGAATAATATAGTGAGGTAAGTTTCCTCAAGAAACCTTTTCTCATAAAAAAATTAATGTTGGAATTGGTTAGTTAAGCAAGAAAGCTGTGTACACCAGCTGGCACATTTAGCTGTAGCTGATATACATTACACAAACAGATGACGAATGACATTCAATCTCACTTTGACATTTATGGGTGAATCCATTTGTATTACAGGTAAAAAGAAAAAAAAAAGTTATGCAGTTTAAAAATGATTTCCTCCTACTACCCCCCCTCCAAAAAAAAATAATAATAAAGAAAAATTGTTACTGCTGCTGCCTCCACCACTACTTTTTTTTAATACTATTCAGAGAGTTGAGACCTTTGTTGGCCATAAAATTTGTAGTGAACATTCTCTGTCAATCCCCGAATCCATCCCTCCTTTCATTTTCTGCTTACCTGCAAAGCTATACCTCTTTCTCTAGCTTGACAGAATCAGTAAAAAGCTAACAAAAAAAAAAAACCTCTTACAGTTTTTATTAATTTTTTATCTCTCAGTTCAGATCTTGCCAATGTTGACCTTGTCTTTCATCCTTCAAGAGTTGAGAAATTATCAAATTCCAGTTAGATACTGAGGTTGATTAAATTGGTTGTCATTTCTCCATAATATTTGTGATCAGCCAATGTTAGAAATTGTTGTTGTTGTTAGTCTCGTTGTGAGTTTGAATCTATGATCCGGTTGAAAATGAAGTTATTTTCATCACACACTTCTTTAACCCTTTAGTGTTCAGATTACTCTGTTAAATGTCATACTTTTTCACTCAAATTGTTTTGAATTAATCATGCATTATCTTCTAGCTTTGAGGTTTCAATGATGTGATTGTTTATTTTTAGAATGTCAATGTAGGTTAGGTGTGAAAGGCTAGATATTGCCAGTTTGAATATAAAACATGTAGAATATCTGGGCTGGATTTGGCCAGTTAAAGAAGGTAAAAAAAAAAAGAATCACGACTTCTCATTTTTGTTTTTATAACTTCTATGACTTTCTGGGTTAGTGTCAATATTGATTGCAATAAACTACTGTTGCTAGTCTAGAAGGCAATCCTTTACCGTAAGATGGTATATTTGCTTGTCTGTTGAAAATAGAGTAGCATCTGTATGAAACATGAGTGCCATTGTAAATCAAAGTGGGAATAAATTGATTATTAAACTGAGCATTGGTTGTCTGCAGATTATAAAAATATCTCAAGGTATATACAATTCATTGTGGTTTATTTGTGTGACAAAAGTGTTATGTAAATTCCAGAGACTAAAGAAGCACTCAAATAAATAGAAAGTTAAAAAAAAGTAATTAAAAAATATAAATAAATGAGATAAAAAAGCCTGAGTAAAATAAAATGAACTAATGAATGGACAAAAGAAAGCAAAATAATAATCTTATGTAGCTTCTTCACATCTTTTAATGGGAATATTACAATTAAATTTACAATAGAATAAAATTTAACTTGTTCAGATGAAAGCATGGAATATGAGATAAGAAACAGAACAAAAAAACAAATTAGACATCTTATAATTAATTACTGAAAAAATTAGCAATTAGAGAATTGTGGAAGAAATTTGCAGATGAAAGAAATTTCATTGTAATTGTTTTTATTAAATTCTTTTACATCAAAAAGCAAAAGTGTTATACAATTCCTTCATTTTATTTCTATCATTGTTAAATTTAGTTCACATGTAGCATTTAATACATTTCTTGTTTTAATTTATAATAAGGAAGGCTAGTAACCAGAATTGGTAAAGTATTGGATAAAATGCTTTCTAATATTTCTTTATAGATGCAGGTATAGCTGTATGGTGAGAAGAAGTTTACTTCCCAACTACATGGCTCTTGGTTCAGTTCCACTGCATGGTACCTATAGTTTCTTCTATAACCCTGGGGTGGCCAAAGCTTTATGAGCGAATTTAGTAGATGGAACTGAAAGAAGCATGTTACATATATATATATATATATATATATATATATATATATCATCATTGTTTAACGTCCACTTTCCATGCTAACATGGGTTGTATGATTTTGACTGAGGGCTGGTGAACCAGATGGCTGCACCAAGCTCCAATCTTGATCTGGCAGAGTTTCTACAGCTGGGTGCCCTTCCTAATGTCAACCACTCCGAGAGTGTAGTGGGTGCTTTTTAGGTGCCACCAGCACGGGGGCCAGTCAGGTGGTACTGTCAATGACCTCGCTCGAATCTTTTTACACATGCCACCGGCACGGGTGCCAGTAAGGCGACGTTGGTAATGATCACGCTCGAATGGTGCCCTTTTACGTGCCACCAGCATGGAAGCCAGTTGGCTGCTCTGGCAATGATCACACTCTCCCTATCTTGTCATTGCATGATAGTTGTGTGTGTTGCTGTCATGCAAGTAGTATACTTCATTTCTGGTTTTCTGTAAAACCACGTCTGGTGTGCTAACAATTCTGCTAGCTGTACATGGTTACATATTCTAAAGAAGAGATGCAGTTGATTACATGAAATCCACAATCCTAGGAAAACGAAATGCATAAGAAGACTTCTGTAGTTTTTGAACTCTGAGCATAAAAAGATTTAATGAAATATGGTATTTTGTCTGGCACTCTTCAAATTCTTTTATTGCATTGCGCTTTCAAATCAAAAATAATACAAAATCCAGAAAACAAAAGTTGTTTTTGCACAGTACATGACTTGTAAATTCTAAGTTCTCTCTGTGCAACATGGTCCCCTGCTAGATGAACTTCAAACAACTTCAGTAAATTATTCTGTTCAAAATTCTTCTCTCTAGATGGGTCTGCCTATGGTAATCATATTTTGAATTCATTCTTCACATACCAACAAAATCAATCATCTCTGTGATCCCTTTTTGTTTTCAACCTACTCTCCTTACATATTGTCTTACAGCTACCTGATATTCCTGGTAGCAATCCAATAAAGGAGTCATTCAATTTACTAGAAATAGAAGCCAAATCTTCAAATTACATCCTGCAATTTTAGAAAGAAAAAGTTGTGTATCACAAAGATAAGATGATCATGGCTTGAATGCCCTTAATCACAAATCTGGTCTGCCAAGGCTAACCTGGGGCTGAATAACACTTTTGGTAATGAACCAATGAGAGAGCTCTTACATAGTGACTTGATCTTCATATGGAAACAATCTTCCTCATATCACACTCTTTACAACGGAAGGAGTTATTGGATAATATAGTTTTAGATACACTATCTAGGAAATAAAATAGTATGGTTGAAGATGGAATATCTTTATTAATAGGTCTGCTTAATCAGGTCTGATCTAGAGATAAACTGCTACTACTTTGGAGAAACCAGTAAAAGAACTGACATGTCGTCACCCAACTTGCTCAGGATAGAAGCTAATTCTCCCCATCAATAAACTCTCTATAGCCTTTACACTAGAACAGGATCAGCAAAGTGATCAATATTGACCCCTTGATAATTCTGACTATATCAATATAATATAATATGACTATCAATTTGGTTAAATAGATTCATTAAATTTCTTTAAATATTTTTTATCAAAAAGTGATAAAAATGACACAAAAGAATGAAGGAATTATCATATATTGAAAGGCAAGTTGTCTGTCTGTGTGTTGTGTGAACCACTTCTACTCCTACAATTTTCAACTGAATTTCACCAAATTTGACATGTGTGCTTTCTCTGACTTTGGACACTTTTTTCTTATAATTTTTTTCTAAGAAATTCCATGCTCCCAACATAAACAGACTACTCTTAATTTACCTAGGATTTGGCTTGAGCCAGCGAAAAACATGACACACATCCAGCTGGAAAAAATCAATACTTTACTTTGTCAGCTGTGGTGAACTCCTTTCGACTGCTTGCACAGTACTGCCAGCAGTATCATTTGCGAGTTACGATTTGCCTTTGTTTTCATGTGAGCGCTCTTTTTCATATAATTATTCCCCACTTCAAAACTCTTACGCAAAATTTAAAAATCCTTAATTCAGTCTGTTTGATTAACATTTTTGCCAACTACATTTTACTATTTTTTTGGTGCTACACATTCACCGCTTTTTCCTTAAGACATTTTCTATTGCGTAAACTGATAATTTTCCACCATGCCTTGATGCAAAAGATCCAATATAGGTTGGCAAACAAATGCTGCAAAGAAAAGTAAATGTATGTGTGCAAATGAATGTGCCTAGGATACCGCCAGGGGGAACTCTCTCAATGCACTTAAGATGGCTTTAACGTGAAGAGAAGCGTTCTGATAGGTTAGCATGTATTGCTGTGCAATGAGCCACTCAGAGCAACGAGCAATGTTCAGCACACTGAACAAGAAATGCTTCCTTAACTGCTGTGCACAAGCTGCAGAGACTGCAGCACAACGTGCAGATCAACTTACAAGAGATGTTTCCTCAACTGCTGCTGCAGAGACTGCAGCACAATGTGCAGTTCAACTTACAAGAGATACTGCAGCAACTGCTGCTGCAAGCACTATGGAGACTACAAGGGAAAGACATCAATGACTGGAGGCTGCAACTAAGCAAAGGGCTGCACAACATTCCTACTCAAGGCCATGCTCCTTGCATTGGTCAATGACAGCATTCAACTACGATCCTACAATTGACTACAGTAATCACCCTGATGTTCAAATGGGCTGCATGTCCACAATCTGCCAATTTTGCGGTACTAAAAAGTGGCCTAGAAAAACTCCCGGCATGTGCTGCTCCAGCAATAAGATTACAGTACCTCTTCTACAAGATCTTCCACCCCTTTTGACTGATCTTTTGACAGGGGTGTCTCCTAATTCTCATGACTTTCTCAAGCGGATACGTGCCTAGAACTGTGCATTCCAAATGACTTCCTTTGGTACCAACATCTTATGAAATGGGCATTTCATGCCTTCCTTTAAAGTGCAGGGGCAGATTTACCATAGAATTGGTTCCCTGCAGCCGTATGACACTGCCTCGCTTCAGTTTCTTCAGCTCTACTTCGTGCTGACCAGGCATACTTAACAGTCCTGGGCAACGCCGGGTACACCTGCTAGTTTTTTAAATCCAGAAATTTTTCATTAGTTATACTTTTTAATATTGTTTTGTAAATTTACATAATGTGGGTTAAGTAGATTCCATTAGATTCCAGCGATTCCATTAAAAGGCTATTTCCCCACCCCTCCTCTCTGGACTAGAGACTCCATAATTTAGTCCTAAATTTTAGTATATGTTCTATTTTTCTTTTGAAATTAAATTTCAAATATTTTTCTTGAGAAGGAATGAAAATATTTCAAATCTGATGTTAGGGAGGAATATTTAGAATTTACTTCCTGTTTACTACTACACACCCAGTTCCTTGGTGAGAGTACATGAGCACACATGCAAGCACGGATGCACCCCCCCCCCACACACAGAGGCAAGTGGTAAATTGGCAGCAATAGAGCATTAAAATGTCTTGAGGTTTTTATTTCAGTTCCTTGCATTCAGAGTTCAAGCCTTACTGAGGACCACCTTGCCTTTTATCCTTCTCAAGTAGATAAATAAGGTAGTAGTTGGGTTGGTTGCATCCTTAGTGTTTCAGATGATGTACCTTGTGTATTTGTTTCAGCCTTGTGTGTTTGCATTCCAAGTTCAAATCCTGTGCTGGCCTTCTTGGCTAATTTACTCTGACCATCTCATTTCTTCATTTAGCACCACCACTTGGCCATTGGGTACCTCCAGTGATGTTTACTCTGTTGCACATATTTGAGATTTGAGTTAGATATGGACCCCAGCTGAGAACCAATCTTCTAGATAGTCTCCATAGGATGGAATGGTCACAACTGGCATGCCTTTAATCATAGGCCTTGTCAGTCAGATCTGACCTGGGATTAAACAAGATTAACATTCTACAATGAGAGTTTGTATGCTGTTGTTTAACCTGCTACAAATATTTGTCTGATCTTTCTCAAATTGCATGATATTGTCTTAAAGAAAGAGCACATTGGATAACATTCTCCTAAATACATTGTGTGTGTGAATTTCAAAAAAAAAATGAGAAGAAAAATCAACTCAGAGCAGTCATGAAACTGGCTGGGACTACTTTCATCGTGGTTGTTTGAAACAGAGTGGCTGTGTGGTAAGTAGCTTGCTTACCAACCACATGGTTCCAGGTTCATTCCCACTGCGTGGCACCTTGGGCAAGTGTCTTCTACTATAGCCTTGATTTGGTAGACGGAAACATATGTATGTGTGTCTGTGTTTGTCCCCCCAACATCGCTTGACAACCGATGGTGGCGTATTTACATCCCCGTAACTTAGCAGTTCGGCAAAAGATACCGATAGAATAAGTACTAGGCTTACAAAGAATAAGTCCTAGGGTTGATTTGCTCGACTAAAGGCAGTGCTTCAGCATGGCCGCAGTCATATGACTGAAACAAGTAAAAGAGTAAAAGAATAGCTAACAGCAGTGACACTAACATGTGTCGTATTGATTTCAAATTTTGGCACAAGGCCAGCAATTCCAGGGGAGAGGTAGGTCGATTACATGCCTCCCCCCTTCCCCAGTACTCAACTAGAACTTATTTTATCAACCCCCAAAAGGATGAAAGGGAAAGTTGATCTCGGCAGAATTTGAACTCGTTAAGCTTCTTGCCCAGCATGCTAATGATTCTGTCAGCTTGCCACTTTTACTAACGTCTGTCATATTCCCTGAAAAATGTGGTACCTTAGAGCCTCCAGCAAAGAAAACATTGCTTTAGTATGGTAACCACTATGTTTTAAAGGTCATTGTTTAAATCTCAAAATGATATTTGGAGGAAATTAAATATTTCTTAACCTTTGACCTTTTTTTTTTTTTTGAGACTTAAATATATCAAGATTAAAAATGAGGTTAATTTACAGAATGATTATTTTTCTGTGAAGGAATTTTATAGAATTTGATATCCCAGAGAGAAGCTAACATTTATTTATTGTTTGCAAGCAAGTCTCCCGACAAACCCAGTAGGAATTGGCAAAATAATCAATCCAGTTGAGAATAGTATTTTATAAAATAAATAAATAAATAAAACAGCGAAGAACCTCTTGTAATCAATGCTGCTATTGGTAGGTAAACGTATTTTGTATCCACTTGGTGATTTGAGGGAGTTATACAGAAATTGTTTTGTTGGTGATTATTTAAAACCCATGGGAAGATATTAGCCATTTCTGTTCCAAGCTAGATGAAACAGGCCATTCAGATTAAGTATCTTTATCATGGGCTGGTTACACCCTTGTGACACTGTAAATAAATCTCACAATCTTTGAAATTGCATATTATAAATTTCAACTGTATTAAACAGAGTTTGAAAAAAAAAAAGAATAATGATGATTTCAAATTTTGACACAAGGCCAGTAATTTTGGTGGAGATGTTAATTTAATTACATCAACCCCAGTACTCAGCTGGTATTTATTTTCTTCATCATCATAGTGTTTTCTATGCTGACATGCATAAATGAAATAATAACATTAATAATCCTTTCTGCAATAGGCGTAGGGGGTGGCTGTGTGGTAAGTAGCTTGCTTACCAACCACATGGTTCCGGGTTCAGTCCCACTGCGTGGCACCTTGGGCAAGTGTCTTCTACTATAGCCTCGGGCCGACCAAAGCCTTGTGAGTAGATTTAGTAGATGGAAACTGAAAGAAGCCCATCGTATATTTATATATATATGTGTGTGTGTGTGTGTGTGTGTGTGTGTGTGTGTGTGTGTGTGTGTTTGTGTGTCTGTGTTTGTGTGTCTGTGTTTGTCCCCCCAACATCACTTGACAACCAATGCTGGTGTGTTTATGTCCCTGTAACTTAGCGGTTCAGCAAAAGATACCGATAGAATAAGTACTAGGCTTACAAAGAATAAGTCCTGGGGTCAATTTGGTCGACTAAAGGCGGTGCTCCAGCATGGCCACAGTCAAATGACTGAAACAAGTAAAAGAATAAAACAGGCACAAGGCCAGCAAGTTCAGAGGAGGAGGGTTAGAGTGATCCCAGTGCTTGACTAGTATTTGTTTTATCTACTTAGAATGTAAAAACAGAGGAAATGCTACAAAGCATTTTGCCTGGCATGCTCACAATTCTGCAAGCTCACCGACTAAACGTTAATAATACTAAAAGCTCAAAGCCTGAAATTTTGGGGGAGGGGACTAGTCAATTACATCGACCTCAGTGTTTCACTGTTACTTAATTTATCCACCCCGAAAGGATGAAAGGCGAAGTCAACCTTGGCAGACTCAGAGCGTAAAGACGGATGAAATGCTACAAAGCATTTTATCTGGTGTGCTAACAATTCTGCAATCTCTCTGCCTTAATAATAATAATAACTTGAAATCAAAACTGAACTCAAAGAACCTTGTGACTGCCATCAACATATGGGATGTTGCTGTAGTCCACTATTGTTCATCCATCATGAAATGGACACAAGTGGATATTAACCAACTCGATTGCACTACCTGAAAAACAATGATAATACATGGTGCCCTCCACCCAGGCTCTACATGAAGAGAGATAAGGGTGGTTGTGGGATGATTAGTGTACAGGAGTACATCAACAGTGAAAGAAGAAGCATGGCAGAATATTTGGAAAAACAGCAAACAAAACCTGCTACTAATGCAGAAGGATTTACCAAAAATGGACTTGAGAGTGCTCATGAATTCCAATGATGAACAGCCAATGAGAGAGAATTACATGGTCAGTTCTACCATGAAGCTAACAATTTAAAAGACCAGGAAGCATCATGGAGGTGGCTCAGCAAGAGTGACCTAAAAAAGAATACTGAAAGCCTAATCATTTCTGCCAAGGAATACTCAGTGAAAAGGAATATGCACTACACAAGTGCGATGAACCTCTGCAGAATGTGTGGGAAGAGGGTCAAAAGCGTGACTCACTTTGTGAATGCTTGTGAAAGTCTTGCACAAAAAGAGTGCAGACACGACAAGGTAACCCCAAACCTTCACTGGCTATTGTGTTAGAAGTATGGATACAAGGTACCGGGTGCTTGATACCAACATACACTGCAAAAAGGTGATGGTAATGGATGAATAGGGGAAGGCAAAAATCCTCTGAGACTTTGACTTCCAGACAGACAAGGTATTAGAGTACTGAAGGCTGGATATAGTAACCTTTTGGAGGGACAAACAAGAATGCCGAATAATTGACGTGACACTGACAAGAGATCAACATATTATCATGAAAGAAAGAAAAAAGGTTGATAAATATGGAGACCCGAGAATTGAGACCGCTAAGATGTGGCAGATACAAGAGTCAAACATAAAGGTTATCCCTATTGTCATCGGAGCATTGGGTTCAATGCTACCCAACCTGAAAAAAACATCTGGAAACTTTAGAAATACCCTACAATCTAGATGTATTGCAAAAAAATCGGCACTACTTGGAGCTGCTCGCATATTGTGTAAAGTAGTGTCTGTCTGAGGCCCTTGTTGTGACTTGACAGACAGTACAAACATCTGGTAGACACAATATCTCAGTCAACAACACTACAGTATTGGATACTGTGCGATGTCTTAAATAATAATAATAATATGCTTAGATTTGGCCATATTGATAAGTGGTATGAACATTAACCTAGTAAAATGCTAGAAAGTATGAAATATAAACTGTTGTGGAACTTTAACATTCAAACTGATCACTGTAATAGAAGCTAGAAGGCCTGATTTAATAGTAGTAGACAAAGAGAATAGAAACTGACAAGTAATTGGCTTTACAGACTCAATATAAGAGGTTTAGAGAAAATAGCAAAGCACCAGGACCTGGCCATTGAGTTACAGAGGCTATGGAAAGTGCAGGTAAAATGTATCCCTGTAGTTATATACGTACATTAGGAACTATTCTTAAAGATTTGAACAGATGGATAGAAGAAATAGGCATAAAACCTATTTTAGTGTAGCTCCAGAAAATAGTATTATTAGGGACAGCTAGGATACTTAGGAAGGTTCTAGGCATCTACGGTTTCTTGTAGCCTGATGTGAGGACTTTTTTTCCAACAGTCTAGTCTCATCATTGTCATCATAATCATCATCATCATCATTTAATGTCTGTTTTCTATGCTGGTATGCATAAATGAAATAATAATATTAATAATCCTTTCTGCCAAAGGCACAAGGCCAGCAAGTTCAGGGGAGGAGGTAAGTCGATTACACTGACCCCCAGTGCTTGACTGGTACTTATTTTATCTATCCCAAAAGAATAAAAGCAAAGCCAACCTTGGCAGAATTTGAACTCAGAACGTAAAGACAGAGGAAATGCCACAAGGTCTGACATGATGACAGTTCTGCCAGCTCACAACCTCAATAATAATAATAATAATAATCTTTTCTACTAAAGACACAAGGCCTGAAATTTTGTGGGGAGGGGACAAGTTGATTACATTAACCCCAGTACTCAACTGGTACTTAATTTATCAACCTCGAAAGGATGAAAGGCAAAGTCAACCTCAGTGGAATTTGAACTCAGAATGTAAGGATCAATGAAATGATGCTAAACATTTTGCCTGGCGTGTTAATGATTCTGCCAGCTTGCTGGCTTTTTAATTAATACTTAATTATAGAGTAAACATAATTTCACTGATGAACAGTTCCCTGATTAGGAACATTAATCCTTGAAATGAATAAGAAAGTTATGGGCTGATCCAGCTTAGCTCATAATCTCTCATTTTAGAAATACTTTCAGTTTTATCAATGTTTACATATTTTTTAAAGATATATTTTATAATTCATATTTGCAGTTTTAAAAATTCTTTTATTGAAATCATGATTAGGTCAATTAGTCAATTGCTTGTTAGTGAATTTGTTGGTAAATTTTCCTTAAGCCAAGTATTTAAATAGGATTAAAACAAAATAAGTTTACCATAAATCAGAAACTTGATAGTAGGTTCACCATTTATTAGAAAATGACCTTATTTTCTATTTCCTTTTATGAAATATTTTAGGTTTTGCTTTTCCTGTGCAATGATTTTAATTATTTCATATTGATTAAAATGAGAAGCTGCTTCATAAAACTTGTATTTTGAAGTATTATCACAATGAAAGAAATCTTATAAGGAAAAAAAAACCCTTACCCCACTACATTTTTTAAGAACCCACTTAGTGCTAATTGTAAAGTTTATGCAGTTCACTCCCCAACACCCATTCGTGTTCAATGCACACAACTGCTTCCCAGTTTTTTCCACCTTGCCACAGCTTTCTCTTTTTCTTATTTACCTTCATATCTTTTAACTCCATACATTCCTTTCATTTATTCATCTTATCCTTCAATTCATCCAAGATACTCTATTAACATGGAACCTTTAGTAAACTGAATCATTAGCAAATGACCTTCATAGAAAACTATCATCCTTTATTTAGGCTTTGAGTAAGCGAGCACCTGACACTCCAACCTTCACCTCAGGCACATTTACAATTCCTTTCCTTCATTTTTATGACAAGACAGTATGAGAGACACTATGCTGTCTCTCATACATTGACATTGTTAATCTAATCAATCACACTTCAAGTTTTTATTTGTTACAAGAGCTATAGGAATGCAACATTATATTACAAGCAGTCGAATACTATACCACAGGATGTTAATGTGATCAGGGATGGGGATAGAGTTACTCTATACATGAATGAGGATGCTGAATAGGGATTGGTGTTTTAGAGGCTAGTCAGAATTCATTTAATGTGTGTGTGCTGAATGTTCACCTGACTAACCTGAGGCTCTCCACACTGTCCCATCTAACACTGACAAGTGACAGACTTTAGACATATTGTTTGCTGAAGCTTCTAGAATCTCATTTTATTAGATTCTTATTTGTCCTGCTTTGTGTGATTTTTTGTCTGATACGAGGGGCGTTCAATAAGTAATGCCCCTGACCCACTTCCCATAGCAGTAGAGCAACGAAACTTGGCACAGTTATTAGTCTTTTTCTACATAGGAATCACCCAGAGTTACACATTTCTCCCATCGTTTGATGCAGCTCTGGAGACCGTTTTTGTAAAAGACCCCAGCTTAGTCCTCCAACCACGACGTGACTTCAGAAATCAAGGCTGCATCATCTGGGAAACACTTTCCTTTCAAAAACAACTTCATGGCTGGGAAGAGGTGAAAATCAAAGGGTGCAAGGTTAGGAGAGTAGGGGGGTGGGGGAGGAGTTCATAGCTGCATGCCTGTGCTTCTGATCTGGCGACACGCGAGTTGTGGACCGGAGCGTTGTCCTGCAGGAGGAGAATGCCTTTGCTGATCTTGCCCCCCCTCTTGATTTTGATAGCTTCTCTTAATTTCCTCAAAAGTGAAGCATAATAGGCTCCTGTAATTGTGGTAGCCTTTGCCAGGAAATCTGTCATCACTACTATGTCCTGGTCCCAGAAGACTGTGAGCATGACCTTGCCAGCGGAGGGCTGCACCCTTGCCTTCTTTGGAGGAGGTGTGTCACGGTGCTTCCACTGCATTGACTGGGCTTTGGTCTCTGGATCATAGTGATGGACCCAGGTTTCATCCTGTGTAATCAGTCTTTTGAAAAATTTTGACTCATCTTCTTGGCACATCTCCAAATTCATCCTTGAGCTCTCGACGCATTTTTGCTTCTGGAAAGGTGTGAGCAACCTGGGAATCTATCTGGCAGACACCTTTTGCATATGCAAATGGTCATGAATGATAGTTTCCACAGACCCGGTACTAATCTTGACCTCATGGGCTATTTGGCGAATAGTTATGCGTCGATCTTCCAAAATGGCAGCCTCAACTTGACGGACAGATGCCTCATCAATGGCAGAAGGGGGTGACCAGATCTGAGAGCTGTTTCCACAGAGTTCCGACCATGTTTGAATTCACGATGCCAGCGTTTTACAAGGTCATATGATGGGGCATCATCACCATAAGTTACTTTCATTTCATCAAAAGTCTCCCGTGGTGTGCGTCCTTTCAAATACAAAAACCGGGTCACTGCTCGACACTCAACAGGCTCCACTTCACACTTGACTCAGTTCAAACACCTGTAATTTGCTACTTAATCTATAGAGATATAAATAATTGCACATGCAAAATTTCAGCTAGATCAAACAACTGCAAGTGGGTCAGGGGCATTACTTATTGAACGTCCCTCGTATGTTAGTTGGTTAATGTTTGTGAACTAAAATACCTATTTCTTTACTACCCACAAGGGGCTAAACACAAAGAGGACAAACAAGGACAGACAAACGGATTAAGTCAATTATATCGACCCCAGTGCATAACTGGTACTTATTTAATCGACCCCGAAAGGATGAAAGGCAAAGTCAACCTCTGCGGAATTCGAACTCAGAATGTAACGGCAGACAGAATACCGCTAAGCATCTTCGTCCGGTGTGCTAATGTTTCTGCCAGCTCCTTGCCGCCTTTGAACTAAAATACCTTGCCATGGCTATTGTAATTGCTGTTTGTATTGTTAACTTGGATATATATCCTGTTTCTTTTAGTTGTCCCCACACTTTACTGGTTCCATCCAGCAGGTTTTAGTACAAAGCCCACTTTCCCCTGTAATGACCATTATTCTATATTAATTTAATGTCCACTTTTCCGTATTTGCATGGGTTAGACAGAGTTTGACAAGACAAATTTTCCTTCTTGTTGCCAACCCTCACCTGTTTCCAAACAAGGCAATGTTTTCCCATTGTTAACCCTTTGGAGACAGCCTCATTTGGAGTTTCAGTGCCAAGAAGATAGAGCCCTTTTCACAAGTAATTACTTTACATATATAATCTCTATATATATAAACGGCAAAATGTCTGTGTGTGTGTGTGTGCATGTCCTTTATACAAATCCACTGGCATTCAATTGGCGTATCAAGTTTCGGGCATTTTGATTGGGTTTTGGATAGAAAATTCGCAAAAAAAAGTTACGTTTATTAATTTTTAATGGCTTTGTTGGGTGACTGGGGAAATGTAAAGATGTGCACGACCACCCTTGGATGGTTTTGAATGACCATAGAAAGTGCTAGCCCTCTAACTGAAAAATTGTGAATTTGTATAAAGGACACACACACAGACAGACATTTTGCCGTTTATATATATAGAGATGGTATAGCAGGAGAGTTTAGCTATTATAGCTAGTAGGTCAACTATTGATTCAAGTTTCTTTGATAAAATAAGTAACAAGCAATGAATATGTTAGAGTTGGTGACCAAGTACAAGCTGTTAGTATGGCCTGGTAACATGCACTGACAGTTATAACATGTCAGAAATGCTAGATTTGAATAAACCCAAATTTGAAGATGCTATCTCAAACTAAAGCAATTTGATGGATTGCTCATTGGGAAAATTTTATAAGAAAATAGAAATTGTAAATGTTATTGTTGCTGAAAGCGAAGAAAAATCTCACTGGATGTGATAAATGTTGATAGTTCAAGATTAATTCATGAACTTGAAGTTCCAACATAATTTATGAAATTAATAGGTTTTAAGATTAACATTCTTCCCCAAAGAAATTTCAGGTCATGTAAGGCTCTACACATTAATCCATTAGTTGTAGTGAAGCTCAAGAAACTTATTAATGAAGGTCTTTCAGAGGATTGTCCCGAGGGAATAAACAGGCCTACTAAATGAAATCAAATGCCCTTCAAAAATATGGAGACTATAAAGAAAATGAAAGTATTTGTTCAGATTCTTATTCAATTCCAAATACTGAATCAATATTCCCTGTATGTCATCAATTATTTTTCAGATTTAGCGTCACCTTACTGGCACCTGTGCCGGTGGCATATGTAAAAGATTCGAGCGAGGTCGTTGCCAGTACCACCTGACTGGCCTCGTGCTGGTGGCACGTAAAAGCACCCACTACACTCTCAGAGTGGTTGGCGTTAGGAAGGGCATCCAGCTGTAGAAACTCTGCCAGATCAAAATTGGAGCCTGTTGCAGCCATCTGGTTTGCTAGCCCTCAGTCAAAATTGTCCAACCCATGCTAGCATGGAAAGCGGACGTTAAACGATGATGATGATGATGATGATGATTTATTAGCAGATAGAAATGTATTCTGGTGCAGAAGTTGCTACGATGGCTACACCAATGAGCTTTTAAGACGGAACATATCTTCCATACAAAGTTAAAACAGCTAATGTTATCTTTCAGAGAGCAACTGACCATGTTTAGAATGTCATTTTCTTTTACTCTTTCGCATTTGACTGCGGCCATGCTGGAGCACTGCCTTTAGTCAAGCAAATCGACCCCAGACAAATATATATATATATATACATACATATATACGACAGGCTTCTTTCCGTTTCCATCTACCAAATCCACTCACAAGGCTTTGGTCGGCCTGAGGCTATAGTAGAAGACACTTGCCCAAGGTGCCACGCAGTGGGACTGAACCCGGAACCATGTGGTTGGTAAGCAAGCCACTTACCACACAGCCACCCCCTACGCCTATTGCAGAAAGGATTATTAATGTTATTATTTCATTTATGCATGTCAGCATAGAAAACACTATGATGATGAAGAAAATAAATACCAGCTGAGTACTGGGGTTGATGTAATTAAATTAACATCTCCACCAAAATTACTGGCCTTGTGTCAAAATTTGATAATGATCCTGAATTTCATGATAATAATTTCTCTTTCTGGTTACAGAAAATTGGCTGCATCCTTTGTACACAATACATGTTGGTTGTGGATAAGTGAAACTTGCTGTTTTGGTTTTCTTTCGAGTATTTCTGATGTGTCATTTACATTACAAAAATATGATGTAGCAATTTTGAGCTAAATAAAGTTATACTGCTCTGCCTTTTTTTCTTTCACAAATGTTTCTTCTGCTAAAAATGAACAAGCCTATGAAACCAGTAATCTCTGAGATGATACTTTACCATCAACTGCATTAGAATTAGTCCCTGACTTCTTGCATTAACAACATTTCTCATGGTCAGTAAAGGACTAGAGAATCAGGTATTTTACATTCTAATCATCAATGTTTCTCATTCTAACTATGAGTAAGTCCAAGAGTGTGAAAGTTCTGATGCTGCTTTAGTTATTACAAAAGTTCTGCCAAACGTAGTGCAAAAGTGAGCATAACTTTTTTTAGTAACTGACATAAGTCATTCAAATTGCACAGGTTGGTAGAGTAACGTGTTCTCTGTTTAATGGTAACATTCAACATTGTCTTTGTCACAAGTGATGCATTTATGCCATTTTTGAACCCATGTCTTGAATCGTCTTCGAAAACATTTCTGGCATGCGCTGTTCCATCCACTTTTTCACAGCCATTTCTATCTCATATCATGGAATCTTTGTCATCTCCGTTAACAACCTGTAGATTTATGTGAATGTTGGATAGCCTGCACTGCTTCTTCATCAAAAAGTCAATGATGCTTGGAACCTATTATTTGCCTGCAAGGAAGAAGAGTTAGTCTACCTACATGTGTTATTTGAATAATCTATGTCTGGTAATTAAAAAGTTATGTCCATTTTTACATCTCTTTTGATATAACATTTGTATAAGGATCTTCCTTAACCCTTTCATTACTATATTTCTGACCCCTTATGTGTTTCAATTCATTTCTAACATAATCATAAATTTAGTCTGGTTTCATTAAACAACTATAACTTTTTTATTTATCAATATATTAATGTGATTTTTGGAAGATAATTTAATGAAATGTTCTCAAATAATTCTATACTATAATTTTTGTCACAAAGTGACTCTAATTGCAGGTAGATACAGGTAAATTCAACAAAATATAAAATTATTAAAATTTTTGTTCAAACATTGCTGTAGAAAATGGGTTATTAGCTAATATTCAATTGGGTATACGACAAAATTTTACTATAGAATTTGTTATTCTGGGTAACTTTCTGATACCCATAATAATATTTATGGCAAAATAGGCCTTAATTTCATTTAAGGTTGTGGGAAACCACAAACTATCCTTTCTTTTGCTTTGTTTACATTTAGCGTAACGGTTCGTTTCCGCCGTAATGATTTCAAATAGGCTCATTCAAAAAAGTAAAAAGAAATAGTCTAAGGCTTTACTCTTCTGGGAAAGTCTGTGGCTTGGTCCAGTTTCTTCAGAAAAACCACCGAAAGAAACAGTTTTTAAATTTTCACTCCATTCAGGTGCCAATTCATTTACTTTATCACTGTTGGAGCTCTCGGATTCACTGTTTTCACTTTCAGAAAATGAGACATCGAATTCATTATCAAATACCTCGTGCTTTTTTTTTCAGTCATAGAGTTAGATTTATGAAGGTCTTCAGTAGAAAAGCCTTCGAATTCTGACTCGCTGCTTGATATAATGAAATTCGTATCCATTTTTTGTCAGAATTACAAATTTTGAAAACACAATAGGAACAAATTTCGGAAAAAAATCTCCCAAAATTCACGGAATTAAAATTACACTTCGATCATTGTACAAAACTGTAGATGAACTGTTTATGAAGTATAATCACATGTTTTCACGAATGTACTAAAGAGATTTGCTCTGATATTCTCATTTAAATATGAATAGGTAAATACGGGCGGCTTGATCACATTAACCAAAATTTTTTTCGGGCGGCTTTGGGCGGTTTGGTAAAGAAAGGGTTAAGGAGAAAACTATACCTGTCATCGACATTTGTTAATAACATAAAATCAGCCATCAAAGGAATGTTTGAGGCTGTTTGCATTACCATCCCCTGATGAAACCCTAATATGACAACAGTAGCTAGAAATGCACACATATATTATATATAGATATATACATAGTAAGCTAGATTGTCTAACAGTTATATCATCTTTTTCTCTCTCCCTCTTTTTCTTCCCGCATCTTTCTAACTCTTCGCCTTATCTTCTTTTTCTCCCTCCTTTTTCTTTCTCCTCTCTTTCCCTTCACATGAAAGTGTTACAATTACATTCCCTTTACCTCACATCATGGATGCTTTCCTCTCCCTCCTTTTCTCTCTCCCTTTCCTTCTCCCTCTTTCATGTGAAAGCATTACCAATGGGCTAAATAATGCAATAACAAGCAGAATTATTACAAGACATAGAGTTCCCCCTGCCATATTTACTAGAACCATAAAGTATTCATCTTGCAATGCATTAATATATTCCTTAACTTCTTGCTTACTAAAAACTGATTATTCCCCTATCACCCTTGTTCATCCTTCTAATTCATTCCTACGACAAACCAGTTACAGTTTGTCTCTAGTTTTCAAAACCTTCCTCTTAATTTTGTATCAAAGGCTTAACTATAAAATTCTTAATCGATTTCAAGTACAAATATATGGGAAACTACCACCTGTATCATCTCTTGTGAAAGGTAGAAGAGTCCAGTTTGCTGGACATTGTTGTAGAGCTGAAAACGAGGTAACTTCTACTCTTCTCCTCTGGAAGCCATCTGCTTGTGATACCAGAGGGCGCACACTCTCCTACCCTGATGTAATCTCCAGGGATACAGGCATCCAGCAACAGGACCTCCGTAATGCTATGATGGACCGTGAAGTCTGGCGTAACATAGTAAATTCCATTGTCTTGACCACGGTCAAACAATTAAAACCTACGTATCCTACCCAATTTCCTGTGTTTGAGACCCTTCTTCATTGACCTTTTTAAATCATTATGTGCAATTATATTTCAGTCACTCATAATCACATCCCGCCCCAAGATAGCAGAATTCAAACTTAGTGCAATTGCATGTACCAAAGCAAATCCGTCTGAAGCTTTCCAAACTAATCTATAACAAACACTTGCTTTATTTAAACAACCTATCACCTATAGTCATATAGGCATAGGAGTGTCTGTGTGGTAAGTAGCTTGCTTACCAACCACATGGTTCTGGGTTCAGTCCCACTGTGTGGCACCTTGGATGTCTTCTACTATAGCCTCGGGCCAACCAAAGCCTTGTGAGTGGATTTGGTAGGCGGAAACTGAAAGAAGCCTGTCGTATATATGTGTATATATGTATGTGTGTGTGTGTGTGTGTGTTTGTCCCCCCACCATCGCTTGACAACCAATGCTGGTGTGTTTACGTCCCCGTAACTTAGCAGTTCGGCAAAAGAGACTGATAGAATTAGTACGAGGCTTACAAAGAATAAGTCCTGGGATCGATTTGTTCGACTAAAGGCAGTGCTCCAGCATGGCCACAGTCAAATGACTGAAACAAGTAAAGGAGTAAAAGAGTATAGTGCAACCTAGTTTATAGCTAATGTGTACTGTTATTAAGTACTCAAATATCAATAGAGTTATTAACTGAAGGCATTGCCATCATGCAAGCATTGTTATTTGTTTCTTGTCTTCCACAGAAAAACATGTCTGGCCATGGGGAATATTACCTTGCTTGGAATTGGATGAGAGTTGGGAACAGGAAGGGTGTCTGGCTGTAGAAATTCTGCCTCAACAAATTTCATCTAACCCATGCAGGCATAGAAAGTGTATGTTAAATGATGATGATGACACACACACTATGTATGTACATATATATATATATATGCCGGTGGCACGAAAAAAACACCATCCGTTCGTGGCCGTTTGCCAGCTCTGTCTGGCACCTGTGCAGGTGGCACGTAAAAAGCAGCCACTACACTCACGGAGTGGTTGGCGTTAGGAAGGGCATCCAGCCGTAGAAACACTGCCAAATCTGACTGGGCCTGATGAAGCCTTCCGGCTTCACAGACCCCAGTGAAACTGTCCAACCCATGCTAGCATAGAAAACGGATGCTAAATGATGATGATGATGATGATGATATATATATATATATATACAGGGTTTGGATAAAATAATGGAAACACCTAGCATCATAGCATCATAATTTTGAAATATCTATAAAACCATCAAAAGCTTGTTTATTTTTATGTTTTTTGATTTATTATTAGTGTTGCTTAATATCTTTTGCTAAAATTGCTGTTTCTTTTTAGATATCATCAGAAAAAGATAATTAAAATTCATTAAAATGATAGATCTATAGGACTTTCAAAGAGGTCAAATTGTTAGTGCTCGTATGGCAGGTGCTAGCATAATGAAAACAGCCAAAATGTTTGGTGTATCAAGAAGTACTGTCTTGAAAGTAATGACAGCCTTTGAGAAAGAGGGGAAAATTTCCTTGTCAAAACAAAACTCCGGAAGAAAACCAAAACTTTCAGATAGGGACTGTTGGACTCTTCTGTGAATTGTTAGAAAGGATCACAAGAGTACAGCTCCCAGAATTACTGCAGAGCTTAATGACCACCACGAAAACCCAGTTTCCATAAAAAATGTTAGCTGGGAGCTGCACAAAGCCGGATTTCACGGGAGGGCTGCAATCAGAAAACCACTACTTTCAAAAACAAACATTGCAAAGCGTTTAGAGTGGAGTAAAAATCTACAGAATTGGTCCCCAGAGTAGTGGAAGAATATTATTTTCTCAGATGAGAAACCCTTTACCTTATTTCTGACCACTGGCCGAGTATACGTGTGGAGACAGCCAAAAGAAGCATTTGACTCAGACTGCTTTCTTCCAACTGTTAAACATGAAGGAAGATCTGTGATGATTGAGGTGGGGGGCTATATCTTGGAAATCTGCCGGCCCAATGGTTTCCCTTCTTGGCAGAATTAATAGTCAAGCATTTTATCTGATCAGATTCATCCTCTGGTTGCAGAACTGTTTCTGGAGGGAAACGCAGTCTTTGAGGATGATAATGCACCAATTCACCCAGCTAAAGTTGTCACTGAATGGCATGAGGAACATTCTAGGGAAGTTGAACATCTTATCTGGCCACCGCACTTCCCAGACGTCAATATTATTGAACATTAATGGTACATTTTAGAAAAACAAAAGTAAGGAGTCGATATCCGCCTCCATCATCACTACAAGAACTGGAGACTGTTTTAGCTGAAGAATGGATAAAAGTTCCTTTGGAAAGAATTCAGACTTTGTACGAGTCCATACCTTGTAGAATTCAAGCTGTAATTATTGCCAAAGGCGGTCCTGCCCTATATTATTAGGTTGGCAACTAAGTTTCCCCTGTTTTTTTAAATTTAAATTTTTTAAAAGGTTTAATAAAAAATAACAACTAATTAATCAATAATGTATTCACCCTTGTTATTTACAACTTCTTCCCAACGTTCTACAAGATTTTCAATACCTCGTTGGTAGAAATGACCTGATTTTGACTCGAAAAATTGATCCAAGCAAGCTCTCAATTCTGTATCAGTATTGAATGAAAATCCGCGCGTAGCATTTGAAAGAGCTCAAAAGAGGTGGAAATCCGTTGGTGCCAAATCAGAAGAGTACAGGAGGTGTTGCAGCACTTCCCAGCCATGCGTTTGAATGGCTTCCTTGGTCATATTGGCGATATGAGGGCGGGTGTTGTCGTGCAGCAGAATAACTCCATGCTGATGATTAGGTCTTTTCTCTTGAATAGCCGAGTTGAGTCATTCCATCTGTTGAACATAGAGTTCCGCATTGACTGTTTGGTTCCATTCAAGGAATTTGTAGTGGATAATCCCTTCCCAGTCCCACCATACGCACATTGTTTTACGCGGATGAAGATCTTGTTTCACACTCGGTGTCGCTTGTTTACCGGCGCTAAGCCATTCCTTACGCTGCTTCATATTGATGTACAGGCGCCATTTTTCGTCGCCAGTAACAATTTGGTAAAGAAATTGTTGCTTGTGTCCATGAGTTGAGCAGTGACGAGCAAGCAAACCAGAGGAGATTGTGACTTGTTGATTTTTGTTGTTGTCACTTAAAGCATGCGGAACCCATTGCTCCATACTTCTGAATTTTTCCTATCGAGTAAAAATACTTCTCTATAACAGTGTGGGAGCATTCCATTTTCTCTGCCAGTTCCCTTGTTGTTTAATGAGAATTTTTGTGCAAAAGTTGGTTTAATTGCTCTTGCCCTCACTGCCCTACACACTGTATCGCTGCTGCCCCCACCCACTACATCCACACCCTATTTTTCCACCAAGGTTCTATGCTCAGACCCTGGTTACTTGTGAGTATACCCTACCACTACACCATCTCTCTTCTGCTCTTTCTTACACTTTTTACTGCTTTCTACTCTCTCTCTCTCCCTCTCTCTCTCTCTCTCCCTTGGCCACTCTCTCTCTCCTTGTTTTTCCTCTGACTGGGTAACCAACTATCTCCTTTATATCAACACACTTGTTTCTGGCCTCTGTCTTGTACCTCGCTCTCTTTTTCTCTCTTTCTCTTTCTCTCTCCCCTCTCTCTGTAACCATGTATCTCCTCTATAGCAACACACCTATTTCTACCTCTCTATTTCTCTGTTACCTTTCATCATCTGATACTGGATTACATCCTCTAATATCCTCTCTGTTGTAGTGAGGCCCTGCTTCTGTCTCTTTGTCACACTCTAACCGTTCAGCCTCTGACACAAGTTCCCTTCCTCAAATGCCCCTGCTCCTGTCATAATTCCTTGTCTTGCGAGTTATTTGGTTACTCTGCCAATGCTGGTGTCATATTAAAAGCATCCATTTCACACTGTAATGTGGTTGGTGTTTTGAAGGGCATCCAGCTATAAAAATCATGCCAAAAATAAATCTCTAGAACTCTTTCATCCAGATGGGTAAATAGCTTTTGTGCAGTTTTCATTCTGTTCTGAAGTACTAAATCATACTTTTCCCATGAAGTTGGTTTAACATTCAGTACTTGCCTTTATAATTCAAAACTTTGTCCTCCTTTGATCCTTTTTGCATGTAGGGGACATAATTTCTATCCTCGCAGTTTCCAAAAACACACTCAGCATCTATCTTTTCCTCTTGTGGCCACTTGGCAAGGTTGACCTTTTGTCAGCACATTCTATGTATCACATTATCTGAAGTTAATTTGATATCTTTCTCCAGTCTGTTGCAAGATTCTCTGAAACACCAAATTCTTTTACTGGTACACACTTATTTGTATTTTTAGAAATCTCAATAATTTTTACTTCAAAAACTTCTCTACGTTTGTGTTTGTTTTTTCTCCCTTTTTCTGAGAGGCATTTTCTCACAAGATGAAGAATTTTAACACATTGGTTCCTGCATGAGCCATCAGAGGGTAGAGGTGGTTATGTTTGTAAAACCTACACAATCATCCAGTAGGTTTTCTCATATCTTTTGAGAGCTGTTATGCTACAGTTTCTTAAGTATATGATTATGGTACACTACAGCAGCATTTTTTTTTTAGTCTACATACTATAATTTTTTTTGTTTTTGTTTTGATTTTCACATTTATATCATACTGAGTTTTACCATGTAATGAGATAAAATACAAGACTGAGAAAACAGAAAAATATAATTAGCAAAACAGAAGGTACCAAATGACACACCAGTGGGTTGTGGGTAAAACACTTTCTATCTGATCCTTATGTCACATATGCTATAGTGAAAAAATATTATGGGGCTCATATCAAAATTAAGATATTGTATTAGGACCCTGGAACAGAACAAGAAATGAGACAAGGTGGCCAACATATTAAAACTAAAAGTACTCAACTATCTTTGTTTGCTACCTGTGCCAGCTTCATACAAGACAATTTTTCCACAGACCAGGGTTTCACACACATGGCAAAACACAATCAAGTGTATAGTCATCATCATCATCATCATCATCGTTTAAAGTCCGCCCTCCATAATACAGATGTAATGTGTACATTGTATATTATGTATTTTATTTCTATTATTATATTGTAATATATAAAATACAACTAAGGCAGCAAGCAGGAAAAATTGTTAGCACACCAGGCAAACATCTTAATGGCATTTTGCCTGTCTTTATATTCTGAGTTTAAATTCTGCCGAGGTCGACTTTGCATTTCATACTTTCAGGGTTGATAAAATAAGTGCCAGTTGAGCCCTGCAGTTGCTGTACTTGACTTACATCTCCTTCTGAAATTGCTGGTTTTGTGCCAACATTTGAAGCTAGTATAATACAACTTAAAATTTTAAAATTTATTCTCTCTGTGCAGCCTGCTACCAGATGATCCACAACCTGGTACTAGTCCATGACCTAGTGGTTTCTTCTACAGAAACTAACATCAGATATCCTACCAAGTGAGATTGTGCTCTACCTTTGACCTAACTTTTATACAGTTTCTCTGATAGATATAGCTCATAGCAATAGTGAACAGTAATCAATTCTAGTAATTATTGAGTCTTTACATTAAATGGTACTGCTTTTGGTCCCTCCTTATCTGATAACACTGGTTACACTACTTCATAAATAATAACCTTAACCCTAACCCTTGCTCCAACCCTAAGCCTATACACTACAGAATGATGAAACTTTGTATACTGGGAAATATGACCTATTCAGAGATATTATATTTATATTATATTATATTTATATTATTATTATATTTATGATATTATATTTAGATATTATATTTATTATATTCAGAGATATTATATTTATAATGATTTATAGTTCAAATGCATGTGGGTCTACCTTGTAGAAGAATAGATGGAGTGATGGCTTTTGTGCTGATTATGCTGCAATAATTGCGGTGCTTGTTTGATAATGAATTTGAAAATCTTTAACCCAATGCTTGTGTGAATTGTACATCAAAGTTTATGATAATGGGGGAAATTTATTTCTTTAATCTCATGGAATTCAAACACAAGATAACATTTTGACCAGAAAATGTTGATCTGTTAACTGAGAAAAACTAGAGCTGACTTTCACATGTGATAGACATACACACATGCACACACACACACACACACACATGCATATTTGTGTGTGTGAGTCTTAATCACTTAGCTTATATGTGCATATACACACACACATATAGTCACGCACACACACACGTGTGTGTATGTATATATAAAATGAGATAATAAAGGAATAAACAATTATCTTCCAGCTGCTTCTGCTATACAATGCAGAGTCGAGTGCCTGAGGAACATCAAACTCACAATGTTTAAGCAAAATATATATATACTAGTTGGTGTACCTGGTAATTCCTAGGGGTAAGGATGTTCTATATAAACACCTTATTTAAATGCTTTATTATTCTGATATAAAAAAGCAATTTCATTTTAACTGCCACAAAAGGTGTATTTTCCGTCACGAAAAAGTAAAAAAAAAACTGTCAGCTGGAGGAGGAAGAGATTGTCAGAGGTTGGTGAGAGAGGTTTTCAGAGGTTGGCGAGAGAGCTTGTTGGAGGGAGAGGCATCTTTGTTCCAAAATTTCAGTCTTTCAGGGCTTCATGATACACAATATTTTTGGTTTTGCCATTGGGTGCATAGATGAATAAATTTTCCGGATTTCCAACTCTAGAGCATCCGACAGAGCTGTCCATGAGAAAAAGCAGGATTGGGACACACTTATTAAATATATTCTGGAATCAAAAATTTATCTTCTGTCATCGAAAAAGTTTAACTGGAAAAATGCAGAATTATGGGCATTCAAAATGTAATCAAATTTAATTGAAAACCCTGCATGCATTGCCAGCATTTAGTTATTTGTAGATGTTGAAAAAATGTCTATTAATGCAATGTCTAAATTAATTACAGCAATATGCATATAACTGTTTAGATATTGAAGTAGAATAGATGAAGAATAATTGTTTGATTTAGTAAATATCAAACATAATGAATCAGAGACTTACTTGAGATTGCCGTTGTCACATTAGAGCAGCTTGTGAAGTCATGGCATTTTAAATGTTAACTTTATCAAAGCTAATTTATTAAAGCTAATATATAAATGTAGCATATATAAGTGCAAAAAAGTATGTATGTATATAAATGTATGAATGAAGTCTTTAAGGTTTAAGATTCAAATCAAGAAAGTGCAATAATAAGGTTTAGCAGTTCAAAACTGTGAGTAGTGAAATGCAGAATTAGGTCCGCTGATTGTGAGAATCAAATATTGATTGCTTCGCTAAAAACTGACAATTGTAAGTGCAGGTGCTATGGGTTATTTCCCTTGGGTATTTAAATAAAATATATTAGTTATATGTAGTAGATATAAGGATCTCTTCCAGGGGCCTTATTATCGATTTTTTTCAACAATGTCACGAGGTTTCCAGACATGAGTTCTACTCACATGTCAAATTTTATCAAAATCGATAAAATGATGTAGGAGTTAGCTAACAACTCCACAAACAAACACACTCACTGACAGAATTTCCCACATATATAGTATATATATATATATATATATATATATATATATATATATATATATATATATATATATATATATACATATATATATATATACATATATATAAAGCTAATCCAAATATGAAAACACAAAGAGAAAACACAACAATGCGAGGACATGGAACAAGTATAGTGTTATTGGATACTCAGGAAGGAAAGAAAGAAAGAGGATTTAACGTTTCGAGCGGAGCTCTTCGTCAGAAACATAGAAAGGTTGTTCTTTCCTAGGGATATTTATCCAAGCATGCACCGGTTTAGTTCTATATCAATTAACGATACTGTAAATTCCACATGTGAATATTACTAGTGCTGGTTCTTCTCTGATAATTAGTACCTTACACTCTTGAAATTCCAGTTGTCACTATAGACGCTTCCATTCATTGAATATAGGAGAAAATATTTTAACAGTGCAGAGAAAATGGAGAATGTATATACAGAGTAATCAATATATTTATTATAATAGTCAATTCATGTTGCCTTTGTGCATTTCAGTTTAATTACTTAAATCCATACTTATGCAGCTAGCAAAAACCTTCATCAGGGCAAAGAATAGAAATTGACTGTTATTTTTTCATACATCCTAACAGATGGAGTGTTCATTCTGATTGAGCTGTAGTCTGTGCGTCTTGGAGCACAGACTACAATTCAATTAGAATGAACTCTCCATCTGTTAAGTGTATGAAAAAATAACAGTTGACTTCTACTCTTTGCCCCAATGAAGGTTTTTGCTTTTTCAAATTCATAATGCAATTCAATTAAACTGAAATGCACGTAGGCAACATGAATTGACTATTATAATAAATATATTGATTATTGTATGCATACATTCACTTTGCATTATATATATATTTAGATGATGATGATGATGATATATATATATATTAACATATATATATATATATTGTCATATATATACATCAATATATACACATATACATTGACATATATATAGTCATATATACATCAATCATCATCATCATCACCATCATCATCATTTGTATATATATATATATATTGTCATTATCTAATGCCCACATTTCCAAGCATGCATCAGATGGAATTTTTTGATGGCTGGATGCCCTTCCTACCATCAACCCTCATCAGTTTTTCAGCAAGATAATATTTCCCATGACCAGATATGTTTTCCATGGAAGACTGGAAACAAAAGCATTGCTTGTATGGTGATGATATTCGTTTACAATCATTATATGATAGACAGCGGGGAGGAAGAAAGAGAGAGGATGGACTTCTTTCAGTTTCTGCCTACCGAATCTACTCATAAGGCTTTGGTTGACTCAAGGCTATCGTAAAAGACACTTGCCCAAGGTACCGTGTAGTGGAACCCAAGACCACATGGTTCGGAAGCAAGCTTCTCAACTTCACAGCCACAAAAGTAGGTTCAGCCAAGTCGTTTGTGACTTTCAATCCCACATGTCAGGTTCAATCTTGGTGTGTGAGGACCTGGGGAAAATGCCTTCTAGCACAGCCTCATGTCAACTCAAGCCTTGTGAGTGAAAATAGGTAGATGGAAATTATGTTGAAGCTTGTCAGACGGAGTGTTCTTTTTAATTTAAAGGCTTGTCATACTCTGTGTTGAATTGATTCTGTCTGAATATTTATGTTTGTGAAATTCTCAGCCACTTACATCCTAATTCAGTGTGTAAATAGTTTTATTGATAGAACAGCTAGGATAGTCAAAAGTGTATTTTCTCTCTCACTCTGTCTATATATGTGTGTGTGTGTGCGTGTATTTATAATGCAGTACAGTGTACACAATTCAAGTATCAAATTAAAATTGCTATCTATGAATCATACTTAATGTAAACACTCAGGCAAGTTACTGGCAGTTTTTGTTTGAGATGAAATCTCTTATGGATGCTGTGTTTTAAAATACAATATATATTGTATCATAAGAGAGAATTTTTTCTTCATGGTAACTGTAGTGAATTTGCCTTTGGCAGTTGAGATATGTCGCAAAGATATTTTAACTAACCTAAAATTCACAATATATATATATACATATACATACATTAATATATATATATATCTATATATATAAAACTGAGAATGTGTGTCTCTCTGTCTGTGTGAATCCCTAAAACTTGAGAACTACACAACCAATTTCATTCAAATTTTACATATGCCTTACTTAGGGTCCATGTAGTGTCATGGGTAAAAAATTTTTTTAACTTTTTGCCCAGTGCGAGCCCACAGCAATATCTTCTCCACTATTTCAGTATTACGTGTCAAAAGTGAAACAAAAAACATCTCTCTATTGTAATGTCACGTGTTTTCACTTTAATACTAAAACTATTAAAGTGAAAGTATTATATAACAGCAATGAACTGTAACTGGACATCCATTATGCTTGAAGAAGATCCACTATGTTCTTATATGCTACACCACTGGTTTTAAATTCATATTAATCAAATTAATATTCACTGGGGATGCTCCATGTATGAGGATACACTCCTGCACTTGTGTGAGTGTTGGGTCCCTTGGGTGATGGACAAAATGCAGATGTCAAGTTGACCCAGTGTGCCTCCATGTTGGTCTGTGGCATGCTTGTAGAGTATGGAGGACTGCTCTTTGTAGTCAGATTGAATAATTGTAATTATAAGTCTGTATTTTGTCACCAAATATATTATTCAGTGATATTAATTCTTTTTATATGAACTGTTACAATTCTAATGCATAGGGTAATACAGCCCCCCCCCCCAGGTGATGAGCTGCCTAAATCATTAGCGCTCCAGACAAAATGCTTTGTGGCATTTCGTCTGTCTTTGCATTCCACCGCGGTCGACTTTGCCTTTCATCCTTTTGGGGGTTGATAAAATAAGTACCAGTTGAGCACTGGGGTCAATGTAACCAACTAGCCCCTCCCTCCCATAAAATTTCAGGCTTTTTACCTATTGTAGAAAGGAATACAATACAGCACCCAAACCCATGCACATCATTTAGAATATCCACTGTGGATTTTTAAATTAGAATGAAAGTTGATGCTTTTATATTTTTTGACTTTAAGTTGTTATTTTTTATTATTATCAGCATTTTTGCATCATCATCAAATATAAGTTTTTAAAATTCATCAGTTTCCTTTTTTTTTTAATGAAAATGTGGTATCATTTTGTAGAATACACGGATTAATTAAGTGTAAGAAAATATTTCTAGCTTTGTTTAAAACAGAATTGTGGGGTTATAACCCCAAGAGAAAGAATAAAATGTGGGTTTTGACATTTAAAAGTCATGATTTTTGACCCAGTTTGGTTTCATTTGTCTTCAATTTCTCTCTCATTTATTCAGTGTGTGTTCAGAATAAACCTATCTGCTGATGTACATTTGGCAATTATTGTGTGAAGAAAATTATTTGACATACTGTAGAGAATATGAATTACTTTATTCTAAACTAGCAGTATTGCCCGGCATTGCTCGGGTTTGTAAGGGAATTAACAATATAAGCATTTTTTGAGATGTAAAGTATAATAGCCATCTCAATATGGCTAACCACAAAGGGGGGGGGTGTTACTGTTGCTTTTTACGTTCTGAGATTTAATAATACATTAAAAAATAAGAAAAATTGATGGTAAATTTTTTTTTAAATCATAGACTCATCGTAGACGCACACTAATACCCAGAAGGGCTCGATATGAATCACGACTATAAGATACCCGGTTTTGGTTTAACTGCACCGCAAAATGTGGGAGTAGTTAAGAATCTAAATCGTAGGAGACAGACAGCACACAACCTCTCTTTTATATATAAAGATGTAATCTTCCAAGTCTACCCTGAGAATAATTTTCGAGTTCTTTAATTCTGTTAGTAACATTTTAATCATTTCTAAAGGACTTATTATTATATAATGGTTTATGTGTGATATAAATGCCTTATTGTACTATAAAATTATACTGTAGGGGTTTCAGAGCCAAGTAGATATTATATTTCTTTCTGTTTCACAGTATAGAGACATATAAACTTTTTCTTAAATTTTGTATGATTTTGGATGCTGTGTTTAATGATTGTTTAAAGTGAGATGAAAATTTGTGGCTGGAGTCGTTCACTTGTCCATCCATTGTCTGCACATGGACCAATATCTTTTGTATGTAATTACGTTCTTAATTGGCATGCACTCACTTTTTGCATTGGGTTAACATTATAAACTCTTGATCATGGTTGCTTCATTTTGTTTTTATGTCCCACTAGTATGTAACATACATTTTGTATAGAATTTGGGCTGAATGTCTGTTGAATGACTCCTGTATTTTCTAGAAATATCTTGTGAATATGTTCTTTGTAATATTGATTTAAAAAAGAAAATAAGGTTAGGGAAATTGAATGAAGTAGTAAAATGCTGAAAGAAATACCTGATAGCTTTTAATTGCATCCCTGTTCATTCAGAGTTCAAATCCTACCTGGGTTGATTTTTGCCTTTCAACCATATGAAGTTCATAAAATAAGTACTTGGAGGACCCAAGGAGGTGGGGAACAAGGGGCACGTGCCCCCGTCCCACCCAAGAAAAGAAACACACCCTTCTAAATAATGTTATTACTCCCTTTTCTCCTGGAATTGTATTCCCTTCTGACCTGGTGCCCTCCCTTTGAAAACTTCCTGGGACCGCACCTGATACTAGTAATATAATGGGGTTGATTCAGACTATTCATAATTGTACTGCTTCCTCTTAAAAAATTAAGCCTTACATTGAATGAAAAGATATTTTTAATATGGATCAAAGGTGTTTGCTCTGTACTTTTATGGTTAGTAGCAACAACCAAGAGGTAACTCATCATCATCTCTATTGGCATTTCAACATCCACCTTTCCATGCTTGCATAGGTCAGGTGAAATTTGTTAAGGTGGATTTTCTTCAGCCAGATGCCCTTCCTACCTGTTTCAAAGATAATATTCTCCATGACTAGACATGTTTCACAGAAAATTGTCTTGACTTCGTGTGATCTTAAATCATGCTTGCATGATTTAAGATCATATGAAGTCAAGACAAGGAAACTGTCACACATACTTACACATGCACATATGCATGTGCGTGTATATACAATGAGTGGATCTTTTCCTTTTGATGGACGGAATTTTCTAGTTAACTAAACAATTTGAAACTTCGTATACTGGTAGAATGTGTCAAAAGAAAACATTATTGTAAACAAAATTGAAAACAAAATTGTAATTTGTAAGTTTAACGTAGTTTAATTCTTCGAATTTTAACCAATGAAATACCAGCATTTGAGCTCAAATCATTAGCTGCGTTATCGATATTGATAAAGAAACATAGCAGACGCACGCCGCATACACACACACACACATATTCAGATACATACACACGTATACTTACACACACACACACTCTCTGTCACTTTCTCTCTCTCTCTCTCAAACACATGCATATACATTTGCACAAGCACATAGTAATTAATATATAAGCGTACACACACATACAAACGGAGATATACATACACACACATACGCACACAAGCATACATACATGTTCGTGAGTTCGCACTGGTGTCGATAGAATCGACTTAATACTTTTGTCTCTCATGCTTTGTCCCCTCTGTTTTGCCCCTTGCCGCAACAAATTTACACAAAAGGTAAATAAACCAGAAATGTATGGTGGGCGGGGTCAATGTTTCATCGTTTTGGGGTCGATAAATTAAGTACCAATTACGCACTGGTGTCGAGGATTTTTTCCCCAATTTATATCACAGCCTCTGACAAGCTGGGGCATCCTTTTATGAAAAAATATTTCGCAAATTTTTACAATACAACCCACACTCCACGTGCACCCTCTACACCGATTTAGGCATATTATTGTTTTGTTTTTGTTGTTTCTGGCCCTTCAAAACCATGGGAGAAGCCTTTTCGGTAAAAAAAAAATAAAGAAAATATTCAAAAAATATCGTTAATATTTTTATTGGGCGACGAAATTCATCGATTTAAGAGATATAGCTGTTATTTCTGGCACATGCAGAAGAAAGAAGAGAGAAGGATGAATAACACGTGTGTGTGTGTGTGTGTGTGCTGTTTACATTCAACAAGATATTGTTTGAGTTTTTAGACGCAGCAAATGATTTGAGCTCAAATGCTGGTATATTTCATTGATTAAAATTTTGTTTACAATAATGTTTTCTTTTGACACATGTTACCAGTATACGAAGTTTCAAATTGTTTAGTTAACTAGAAAATTCCGTCCATCAAAAGGAAAAGATCCCAATGAGCTTCTCTCAGTTTCCATTCTCACTTACAGGGCTTTGGTCAACCTAGGGCTAAAGCAGAGATACTTGCCCAAAGTGCCACACATTGGGACTGAACCTGAGATCATATGGTTGGAAAGCAAACTTCTTACTACAAAGCCATGCCTCTGCCTATTATCATTGGTTAGTTTTGTGTCTCCCCCTGCCACTCCCGTGGAGGAGGCGGAACAGCAACAGCAGCAACAACAAAATCAACCACAACCAGAGCAGCAGCAACAACAACAGCAGCAGCAACAACAACAGCAGCAGCAACAACTAGAGCAGCAGCAGCAGCAACAACAAAATCAACCACAACCAGAGCAGCAGCAACAACAAAATCAACCACAACCAGAGCAGCAGCAACAACAACAACAGCAACAACAAAATCAACCACAACCAGAGCAACAGCAGCAACAACAACAACACCAATTGACCAGTGCGGTTCTTGCAGAACTGCAACAATCGATCTGTGCTTTAAAAGGGGAAGTAGCAGGAATAAAAGCAACCATTCAGGTTGGACTCCACAATGAGGGGTCTTATCGGAATGCTCTGCTAAAGAACCTCCCTGTACCTGTACCTCTTGTCGCATTTAAGACCGCGGATTCTGCCACCCATGAAGTCATTGCCATTGGGGTGCCAGAAGACATGGCTGATCTTCAGGCTTTTGCTGCCAACTCAGCCAAAGACCTAGGCTGCGTTCCCCCAACGGGTGCTATCCGCCTTGGACGACCTGGCCCAAAACCTAGGCTCATCAAGTTGTCTTTTACGGACCCCACTGAGGCAACCTCTTACCATCTGGCCTCAGTTAAAGCTGGGCGGGAAAATCGGACCACCTTCCGAACACGCCCAGGCTTACCGTCCGATGTACGTCCGAAGCTACGTGTAGTGGCTTCCCTGAATAGGAACTCAGCTCTACAGGAAAGCTTCAGTCTTCGGGAAGATGGACAAATCTGGAGATTTGTCAAGACTGCTGAAACGTGGAAGAGAGATACCAGCTGGTCTGAGTGCTCTCTACCCACAATAACTAAAAAGACTACAGCAACTCAGGGAAACTAAGCCAGAACAACCTGCCATCCTCTACACACCATCATAAACTGCGAGCAGGGTACAAATTGTTGTCCTTAAATGCTCACAGTTTATGCAACAAAATACATTTGTTCAACGCCTACGTCAGAAGTGTTGACCCTGACTTCATCACTGTCACGGAAACATGGGCGCATTCCTTACTCTGTGATGGGGTTTTCAACATTACGGGGTACAACCTCTTCCGTAAGGACCGCACTAACCGCCGTGGTGGTGGTGTGATGGTCTACGTTCGTTCAAATTTTTTGGTAATTCCTTGTACCGATTTGAACGAATCACAAGAAGAAGTTTTTTTCTGTGACGTGCGTATGACCATGTCAACACTCCTGCTTGGCGTTGTTTATCGTCCCCCAAGTTACCATCGGGACACACAGCTTTGCAATGTCCTCCGAGCTGCTGCCAGGAAAACAGCCACTTATGTGTTTATTGCAGGCGATTTCAATCATCCTGAGATCGATTGGGAGACCTTCCATTGGCCACAGAGTGCAAACGATTTTGTTGAGCTTGTGCTGGACTCAAACTGGTCACAAGTAGTCACCTCTCCAACAAGAGGCGACAACACCTTGGACCTGCTCTTCACCACAACTCCTGAAGCGGTTATCAATTGCACTACGGAGGAACCTCTAGGTGACTCTGATCATGCTATGATCATCGCCAATCTGGCTCTTGCGGGCAACAAAAACCTGAACCATCTCCAATCTGCTTCCTTCGATTGGAAGAGAGCAGATTGGAACCTGTACCACACTGAACTACAGCACCCAAACTGGCGTGAATTCTACAACTCTGGAGATGTGAATACTATACTCCAGAGTATCCTGGACTCAATATGGGCAGCATGTGCAGCATCAGTGCCACGTAAACAAAAAAAGAAGAACCGCCCCAAAAGGGCAATTTGGGAAACTTCAGCGGTCCGACTTGCCAGGAGGGAACATCGGACTGCTGAACGGAAATACAGGTTGCATAAATCAGACACCAACAGGAAGAAGCGGAATAAATCCTCCAACCATCTCAAGCAAGTGACAAAAAAAGCAGTGCTTGAATTTGAACAGTGCATAGCAGCCAATCCTGACAGCAAGGTTTTCTGGAAATATGTGCACTCAAAGCAGAGACCTCACTCTCCAGTGGGCCCTCTTCGCAACCCTCACACAAACCAGATCACTGACGACCCCAAGGAATGCGCAGAACTCATTGCCGAGTGCTATGCAAACATATTCACTGTTGAAAGTCAAAATGTACCATCTTCACCATCACTAACAGCAAACTCCATAACAACTATGGAATTTACACCTGCAATGCTGCGACGTCACCTTCAAAATAAGCGCAACTATGCCTCCCCTGGTCTCGATGGAGTTACATACCTGCTTCTCAAACGTGGCAGGCACTTCCTTTTACACCAGCTTTCTATTTTCTTCCAGTACTGTCTCAACAATGGTGCTACTCCAGAGCAGTGGAAAACTGCCAGTGTCATTCCTCTGTTCAAAAAGCGGCGACCGCACATCACCTGTCAACTATCGCCCAGTCAGTCTCACTAGCTGTATTGCAAAACTGATGGAATCGTGTGTCAGAGAAACACTCTAGAACTTCTGGAGCTCTCACAGTCTCATCCGACCCTCACAATATGGATTTGTCCCTAACTCCAGCTGCAGTGACCAGCTTGTCGAGTTCCTTGAGGACATTACTCAGATTACTGACAGTGGCTCATGGGTGGATGTTGTCTACCTTGACTTTGCTAAGGCTTTCAACTCTGTGCCACACAAAAGGCTTATGGTGAAACTCTCTGCAATGGGTGTGGGGGATGACCTTTTTAACTGGTTGAAATCCTTCATCCTCAGCCGAAAGGAGGTAGTCACAGTTCTAGGACAGCACTCTACACCATATGAGATGTCATCGGGTGTACCACAGGGATCTGTCCTTGGTCCCCTCTTGTTTGTGGCATACATTAACGACATAGATGCCAATTTAAAGAATGCCACAGTATTGAAATATGCAGACGACATCAAGCTGTACCTTGAAATCAAGAGGACAGATCCTGATGTCTACAACTCTTTCCTGCAATCAAACCTAGACACAATGCAGCAATGGATCACAGACTGGCAACTGAAACTGGCTGTGGACAAGTGTACCACCATGCATTTTGGGAGAAAAAACCCTGCGTTCACATACTCCCTCCACAACACTGATATCAAGAAATCCTCTTGCGAGCGTGACCTAGGCATCACTGTCAGCAGTGATTTGCGTTGGTCAAAGCATATCTCTAAGATTGTCAGGAAGGCCGAGGGTGTCTTGGCATCACTCAGCAGGTCTTTTGTTAGCCGCTCTCCAGCCATCTATTTAAAACTGTATACAGCTATGGTACGACCACACTTGGAATTCGCATCATCAGTTTGGAACCCCTATCTTGCACAGAACATTGACCTCCTGGAATCTGTCCAGAGACGTGCAACCAAACGCATACCCTCCATCAGACACCTACCATATTCTGAGCGCCTTGTTTCCCTGGGCATGGATTCACTGAAGCTCCGGCGTTTGGCGACGGACTTGGTAAACACCCACAAAGTTATCAACCACCTCACCAACAACAACACTGAACACCTTTTTGATCTCCATGTGTCTAACACACGTGGACATGCCTACAAAGTCAGAAAACAATACAGCTCCCATGACTTTTGGAAACATTTTTTCACGCTCAGAGTTGCTGAAGCATGGAATAAACTGCCTGCGTCAGTTGTTGACTGCCATGACACTGCATCTTTTAAGGCCCTCATGCTTTCCGAAATCCGCCAAAACTACACCTGATTATATATACACTTTAGATGAGTTGTAGTGCACCTGAGCACTGTACACAATTATTATTATTATTATTATTATTATTATTATTATTATCAGTTGAAGTCAATTTTCTCCACTGTTTGCTAGTTTCTGTTGGAAAGTTTGACAGCCACAGATACTCATTTACCTCTTTTCTAAAATTCTAGTGTATTTCTGCCTTGTCAAAGGAAAAACATTTACCAGTTAAAGGTACAGCATGTTTCATAGTTTTTAATATTATATTTCAGAAATCATTTCGTTTTTGGATTTGGTTTGCAAGATTCTTTATATGAGTTTGTGTGTTGAAGCATATGCTGTTGTGTCTGGGGAGAGTCATTTTCTTTTTGTGCCTTATTATGTAACACACTCACTGGTAAAATTTCCACTTTTTTCTTATTTTTATTGTCCTATTCAATAGTTTTGACTCAATCAAAACTATTGCAAGACGCAACGAAAATTTTAGGAAAATAAAAATAAGAAAAAAGTGGAAATTTTACCGGTGAGTAAATAATAAGGCACAAAAAGAAAATGACTCTCCCCAGACACAACAGAATTTCAGAAATTGTTTATTTAGATTTAATAAGAAAACCATTGCTTATTTTTTCTCTCCTTTTAAACTGCTTACACTTTGTACTTTTCTTTTCTTTTCTTTTCCAGCTTGCTGGCAGTTCTTCACTCTGTGGCAAGGTAACCTGCTAACATTATATTCTCAACTTCTACTTAATGCACTTTTCATGTTTTATGTTTGGGGTTATTGTTAACTGAGTCATTAGCAAATTGTCATGTGAACCAGTAGGTTAGCAGTTCATATACACACACAAGCATTTAACACATTGATAAGTATTTTAAAATCTAGCAGACTTCAGATCCTGCTATTGGTTATATCTAGAAGTAGAACTGTTTGTCAACTACTTAACTCTGTCGTTTTTTGTTTGTCTTTAAAGAAAGAGCAGTATCCATAACCATTATGAGTCAGGTACAAAGATTAAATGGGAACAAAATGGCTGAACTTGGAATTAAACTTGTTTTGTAGCCTCAAATAATTGGGAACTTGTCACCACCTTATAGTTTTCCCCTCTTACTGTCTCAAACACATACATACATACATACATACATACATGTACACATACATGCATACATACATACATGCACACACACACACACACACACACAGACACACACACACACACACGCGTGCGCGCACACACATACACACAGCTGCTGTGTGGTTAAGAAGCTCTCTTTTAGCAACTGCATGACTTCAGGTTCAGTTCCTCTACACAGCACCTTGGTTTGGGCAAGGGTCTTCTGCTGCTATAGCTCAAGGTTGACCAATACCTTGTGAGCAAATTTAGTTGATGGAAACTGTACAGAAGCCGATTGTGTGTGTATATATATAAAAATAAAAAGGGGTTTGTATGATTGTGTATAGAGGGATATATATTATTCAAAGAAATTTCAACTCTGTCTGTTTTTTATGTTTTATTTATATTCTTTATAATATTAATGTAGAATATAGAATATATAGTAAAATGAAATGAAGTGTTGATTGTCTTATTGAATAGATGAAATGTTGAATATGAAATATTAGGGGACTAGTATATTTTCAAGCGTTATAGCAGTCTTCACTCCTGTCACAACCCAGGACCTTGAAGACTGCTATAACACATGAAAATATACTAGTCCCCTAATATTTCATATTCAACATTTCATCTATTCAATAAGACAATCAACACTTCATTTCATTTTACTATATATATTATTTATCTCTTATTATAAAAGGCAGATTTTATCTGCCTCCCTTTGGGAGTTATACAAATCTACAATATAGGATTTCTTCAATTACAATTTACCTAGCAATTTTAAGAGTACAATGCATCGCGTCATGCCAGCTCCAGTTTTTAAAATTTAAACTCCAATTAAGCAAAATTTACAGAAAACTCACATTCTGGTGTGTGTGTCAAATGCTTTTCTTAGTCTGGTTTACAGCACACGCAAACGCACACACACACTGTGTAACGAATAAAATGAAACTAGATGTAATATTTGTTACTGTCCATGAACGCTGATAGATACATGAGTAAAATGTATGGGAAGCTAACAAATAAGAGTGAGTGAAAATGTTCTTGGAAGAGAGTAAATTTGAAGCTTGAGAACAATCAGATACATTTGCAACACATCTGTTGAAAATATTGTTGTTCACACACATACATATACATATATACATACAGACAGACAGACAGATAGACACACACACACACACATGATCCAGCATGGCCACAACCTCAAGGCTGAAACATATAAAAGAATAACAGAATATAAATGTGTGCATGTGTGTGAGAGAGAGAGAGAGTGTGTGTGTGTATATGTATGTATGTATGTATATATATAATAATGCGGTTTTTTCAACAGCTTGAACTAAAAGTCAGAGGGAATGGGATAAACTACTTATATTAACTTGCTATAAAGCAGGTAGTAATTTTATCTTGTCCTTATTCATAGTGCAAGTTTTGAAGAGTGCATTTCGATTTTAACAGCTATTTTTTCAAAGCTATGTTGGAAGTAACAAAGGAGCATATTTGGCATATTTTGCTTTATGAGTTCAATAAAGACAACAACGCAACGGAAAGTACAGAAATATTAATGCAGTATATGGGGATTGGACAATAAGCGTAAGGCAGTGTCAATGGTGGTTCCAGAAATTCCGAGCCATAAACTACAGCCTAGAAGACGAGCCTCATCCTGAAAGATCTGTAGAACTCGACAAGGACATCCTGAAAACCCTGGTGGAACAAAATCTCATCGTAACTGTTCAGGAACTAGCAGAGAAGCTTGGATTTGGTCATTCAACCATTCATTGAGACCTGTGTGCTATCGGAAAAGTCAGCAAATTGGTCAATGGGTTCCTCACGAACTTTCCGAGTCTAATTGCATGCAGAGAGTGAATGTATGCTTTTCTTTGCTGTCATCTCACCACTACTGCGCTATGTATATCTATATATATAAAACTGTAGTTGTGTGAGTGTCTGTCCCCTTCGATTTAGATTCCTAACTACTCCCACATTTTGCGGTGCAGTTTAACCAAATTCGGGTAGCTTATAGTCGTGATTCATATCGAGCCCGTCTGAGTATTATTTTTTATTCCATTTTAATGCATAATTTTTCGTGTGTCGATGGCGGTGAAGTTGGCGTCCACGCTCACACCTGCACCTGTGGGGAAGGGAGTGTAAGGAAATCAACGTCGTAATGCGTTGTCAAGGAGACCAGCGTTCTTTTAGAACAACGACTTCATGGCTTGAAGACACCAAAAGAGAAATGGCTAAGAAAGCGTCTACATGAGTCTACGATTTAAAAAAAAATTTACCATCGTTTTTTTTCCATTTTAATGCATTTTTTGCTATTTTTTGGCTATAACTCTCTAAAAATGCTTATATAGTTATTTCCCTTACAAACCCGAGCAACGCCGGGCGATACTGCTAGTACTATATATTCTTGAAACTTGTAACTACGGATTTCTTGTATCAAGGGAAGTAATTGTGGCTGAGGAACTTAGAGAGTTGTCGTTCCTGTCCCACTCTGGTTTCCCAGTGTGAAATGAACCTTTTGTTTTTTTCTCAAACTTTCTCATTTCACACGAGACTTCATAGAATTGTCATATTGGTTAATGATTCATAGTTATTTACACATGTCTTAATGATTAGAATATGAAGTGCCTTGCTCAAGGCCACAACTTACTGCCCAGACTGTGTGTGTGTGTGTACGCAAATACGTGCGTAACCTCCCATGCCGGTCTGCCCTTTTTTATTTATTAACATTCATTTTAGAATGGTTTCGAACATGTTTGCATAGGTCAAAGTTTATTGAGGAAGATTTTCTATTGTCGGATGCTTTCTCTGTCGCCAACTCATAAATGTTTCGACTTAAGGTATGTATTCCTGCATCGGCAGATCTACTCTCAAAGAACATCGAAAATGAATGCCATAGCTATAGTAGAAGACGTTTGTCTAAGGTACCATATAGTGTGTTTGAACCAGTAACCATGTCATTGAAAAACAAATGAGTGTGGACATGTGTGTGTGTGTGTTTATCGTTGTGTTGACATCACATCATCATCATCATCATCATCATCATCATTTAGCGTCCGCTTTCCATGCTAGCATGGGTTGGACGGTTCAACTGGGGTCTGTGAAGCCAGGAGGCTGCACCAGGCTCCAATCTGATCTGGCAGTGTTTCTACAGCTGGATGCCCTTCCTAACGCCAACCACTCCGTGAGTGTAGTGGGTGCTTTTTACGTGCCACCCGCACAGGTGCCAGACAGAGCTGGCAAGATGGTTATAAATGAGCATTATCATCATGCAAGCAAAATTTTCATTTTCTGTTTTGAAACAAGTGAGGGTTGGTAACAGGAAAAGCACCTGACTGTAGAAAACTTTGCTTCATTAAGTTCCATCTAACCCATGCAGGTGTGGAAAATGGGCATTAAATGATGATGATGTATACATTGTATATATACAGGAGGTTTGAGCTAAATTTGATAGTTTGTATAAAAGCTAATGAAAACAACATCCCATCATTTTAAAACTAAAAATGTCAACTAGATTATGGCTGGGAGAAAGCAGTTTACTCAAAGTAGCCACCCTCAGCTTCCAATACAACCTCAAGAAAGCTCCAGCCTGGCACATGCGTTTCTCACTGTGTCCCTGGAAAGATTTTCAAACACCTTGATCTTGGCCACCAGCTGAGGCTTGGTGTTGCAGGCAAAGCAGTTGGGGATCTTTCTCAACCACACCCCACACATAGTAATCCATGGGATTATAATCATGGTAAGTAGGAGACCAGAAATTGGGACTGGTGGAGTTGTAGGAATTCTCTGACAACTTCTTCTGACTCTTTCCAGGAGTATGTGAACGAGCTGAATCCTGCTTCCATTCTTACAGCTTTCTAAGAGCAACCATCTCTAGCCATGGTTTGGCCACAGTCTCCAACAACCTCACATCACTGTCTCAATTGAGCCTAAAGCCCTGATCAAAGATGACAGATGGCAAATACTTATCAGAATTGACTTTCCTGATAATTATTTTCCACTTTAAAAGTTTACAAATTGTTTTGTGGCTGTTTTACTTCCAGTGATCAATTTTTTTCAGGTTTTGTTTTGGGGGTTTGGTCCTGCCACTATTTGTCTGGTTTTAAGATAAGTTGGTTTCATTATTTCTATCTAATGATTACAATTGCAGCATGGAAGGTGTTTATAAGCCATTTAAGAAACACACAAAAACCGTTAGATTCCCTTCAACATTTAACCTTAATTTGTCAAAATATTTTCGTCGCTTTGAGACCGCGACTTGTTCACTGACAAAACTATAAGTAATCAATTTCTTTATTAATGAAACATCCCAAGTTTTGATTGATTAGTGATTTAATTCTGTTTATAATTATTCTGTTTAGGCTTATTGATTCTTCGTTGTAGCAATTTCCATTGACTAAACGTCTTTGTAGTGGAAGTCATTGTCCATAATAACAATCCCACCCACCTTTCCTTATCAGTTGCTTTCAAAATAACTGAATTGTCATTTTTTGACATCTACTCAGCCTCATTCTCTTCTTTCCAAATTTAAAAAAAAATTTATTTTTGGGTGTTAGTTGAAAATTTTGTAATTGTGTCAATATCTTTTATTTGTTTCCATCATTGGACTGTGACCATACTGAGGCACCACCTTGAATGGTTTTTAGTCCAGCAAATTGATCCTACTACGTATTATTTTAAGTCTGGTTTTTATTCTATCAGTCTCTTTTGCCAGACTGCCAAGTTACATGAATGTAAACAAACTAGCACCGGTTGTTAAGCAGAGTTGGGGACAAACAGACACATCTGTGTATTTATATACTATGGGCTCCCACAGTTTTTGTCTACCAAATACACTCACAAATCATTGGCTAGCCCTTATCATTTTAGAAGACATGTACCCTAGGTGCCATGCAGTGGGACTAAGCCTGAAACCTCATGGTTGCAAAGCAAGCTTTTTAACCAGAAAGCCATGCCTGTGCTTTATACACAGCCAAACATAATGTTCATCCTTTCCTCTACAGGGGATGAAGTTGGATTTGTTCCTGACAACAGAATCATCATTTGCACTTGTCACATGACTTTCATGTATGGTTATAACCTGTCTTCTTTTTTCATTTTTTTTTTACCATTCTTTTATTAATACTGTACTTGAGCAAAAATATTTTGTCCCTATGTTTACACATTTGTATGTCTACTCCTTGTGTGTGTGTGTGTATTTATGCATCATTGGCCAGTGTTAATGTATACAGGCACTCACAACACAAATGCATACACATGGATACATGCAGTCATGCATGGAAATATTTCAATGGATCTAAAAATCTGTTAACCATTCTGTTCCCATGTTTCTATTGAAGCATAAAGCCTATGTTTCAGTTTTGAAAACAAAAAAAAAAACCTAATGAAATAACTTTGTCCTTATGAAGCCTTTGTCCTTTGGAATATAAATTAATATGGAATTTTAATGGAAGGCTTTAATTTAGTTCACTTGAAATCAGAAAGTTTGTTTCAAAGAAGTAGAAGTGGTCTCAGGCAGGTTCAAGGTGGGCCGGAGAGTCACGTACCCCCACTCAACAAAAGAAGTGCATGCACCCTTCTAAATAACGTTATTTTTTGGTGCCATTGGTACGAGCGAGGAGGTTGCCAAGTAGCTTGCAAGGCAAGGAAAGGGAAGAACAGGAAGGGAAAAGTTGGGGAAAGGGAAAGAAAAAAAAGAAAAAAGACCTCTTTGACTAAATGGTGGGGGTGGGGGTTAGTATTTGAGAGGGGGAAGAGGAGTGATGGTTTTATGCCATGTGTTGGGAAGCTAGAGTGTGATGGAATGATAAGCAGAGGTGTTATATAAGGGTGGGTGGGAACTTGAAAGAAGAAGTGGTGGTGAGATGCTAGAGAGTCTCAAAATACAAGGTGGATACAGGAGAAGATGCAAACAGTGGATTGTGTTTGAAGGGGGGAAGGGATGAGAGTGGGAAGCTTCATAACAATAAGAGGAGAGATGATGATATATATATATATATATCACGTGACCGACCAGACCATCAGATGTTGCTACACATCGCTGGTCACAATGCGTTTGCATTGCTTTAGCCTTCGAATGACGCCACCCCGCTGACTAAGCGAGCAGGCCAATATATATATATCATCATCATTTAACGTCCGTTTTCCATGCTAGCATGGGTTGGACGGTTCAACTGGGGTCTGGGGAGCCCGAAAGCTGCACCAGTCCAGTCAGATCTGGCAGTGTTTCTACAGCTGGATGCCCTTCCTAACGCCAACCACTCCGAGAGTGTAGTGGGTGATTTTATGTGCCACCGACACAGGTGCCAGACGAGGCTGGCAGACGGCCACGCTCGGATGGTGTTTTTATGTGCCACCGACACAGGTGCCAGATGAGGCTGGCAAACGGCCACGATCGGATGGTGTTTGTTACGTGCCCACAGCACGGAGGCCAGTCGATGCGGTACTGGCTACGGCCATGTTCGGATGGTTTTCTTGTGTGCCACGTGCCACCGGCACTGGTACCACAAAGATACAAATTCCATTGATGTTCATCTATTTTGATTTGTTTTGATTTTCACTTGCCTCAACAGATCTTCACAAGTGTCACAAGAAGGAAGGTATGCACAGGTGGACTGACTACGTCCCAGGTAGGGGCCTGACTAGTCTTGCCGGGTCTTCGGATGGTGTTTTTATGTGCCACCGACACAGGTGCCAGATGAGGCTGGCGAACGGCCACGATCGGATGGTGTTTGTTACGTGCCCACAGCACGGAGGCCAGTCGGTGCGGTACTGGCTACGGCCACGTTCGGATGGTTTTCTTGTGTGCCACCGGCACTGGTACCACAAGATACAATTCCATTAATGTTCATCTATTTTGATTTGTTTTGATTTGATTTCATTTTGATTTTCACTTGCCTCAACAGGCCTTCACAAGTATCACAAGGAGGAAGGTATGCACAGGTGGACTGACTACGTCCCAGGTAGGGGCCATGGGATATGGCCTGACTAGTCTTGCCGGGTCTTCGGATGGTGTTTTTATGTGCCACCGACACAGGTGCTAGATGAGGCTGGCGAACGGCCACGATCGGATGGTGTTTGTTATGTGCCCACAGCACGATGGCCAGTCGATGCGGTACTGACTACGGCCACGTTCAGATGGATTTCTTGTGTGCCACAGGCACTGGTACCACAAAGATACAAATTCCATTGATGTTCATCTATTTTGATTTGATTTGATTTTCACTTGCCTCAACAGGTCTTCACAAGTGTCACAAGAAGGAAGGTATGCACAGGTGGACTGACTAGTCTTGCCGGGTCTTCGGAAGGTGTTTTTATGTGTCACTGACACAGGTGCCAGATGAGGCTGGCGAACGGCCATGATCGGATGGTGTTTGTTACGTGCCCACAGCACGGAGGCCGGTCGATGCGGAACTGGCTACGGCCACGTTCGGATGGTTTTCTTGTGTGCCACCGGCACTGGTACCACAAAGTGTGTGCCACCGGCACTGGTACCACAAAGATACAGATTCCATTGATGTTCATCTATTTTGATTTGTTTTGATTTTCACTTGCCTCAACAGGTCTTCACAAGTGTCACAAGAAGGAAGGTATGCACAGGTGGACTGACTACGTCCCAGGTAGGGGTCATGGGTTATGGCCTGACTAGTCTTGCCGGGTCTTCGGATGGTGTTTTTATGTGCCACCGACACAGGTGCTAGATGAGGCTGGCGAACGGCCACGATCGGATGGTGTTTGTCATGTGCCCACAGCACGGAGGCCAGTCGATGCGGTACTGGCTACGGCCACTTTCGGATGGTTTTCTCTGTGTGCCACCGGCACTGGTACCACAAGATACAATTCCATTAATGTTCATCTATTTTGATTTGTTTTGATTTGATTTCATTTTGATTTTCACTTGCCTCAACAGGCCTTCACAAGTATCACAAGGAGGAAGGTATGCACAGGTGGACTGACTACGTCCCAGGTAGGGGCCATGGGATATGGCCTGACTAGTCTTGCCGGGTCTTCGAATGGTGTTTTTATGTGCCACCAACACAGGTGCTAGATGAGGCTGGCGAACGGCCACGATCGGATGGTGTTTGTTATGTGCCCACAGCACGATGGCCAGTCGATGCGGTACTGACTACGGCCACGTTCAGATGGATTTCTTGTGTGCCACAGGCACTGGTACCACAAAGATACAAATTCCATTGATGTTCATCTATTTTGATTTGATTTGATTTTCACTTGCCTCAACAGGTCTTCACAAGTGTCACAAGAAGGAAGGTATGCACAGGTGGACTGACTAGTCTTGCCGGGTCTTCGGAAGGTGTTTTTAGGTGTCACTGACACAGGTGCCAGATGAGGCTGGCGAACGGCCATGATCGGATGGTGTTTGTTACGTGCCCACAGCACGGAGGCCGGTCGATGCGGAACTGGCTACGGCCACGTTCGGATGGTTTTCTTGTGTGCCACCGGCACTGGTACCACAAAGTGTGTGCCACCGGCACTGGTACCACAAAGATACAGATTCCATTGATGTTCATCTATTTTGATTTGTTTTGATTTTCACTTGCCTCAACAGGTCTTCACAAGTGTCACAAGAAGGAAGGTATGCACAGGTGGACTGACTACGTCCCAGGTAGGGGTCATGGGTTATGGCCTGACTAGTCTTGCCGGGTCTTCGGATGGTGTTTTTATGTGCCACCGACACAGGTGCTAGATGAGGCTGGCGAACGGCCACGATCGGATGGTGTTTGTCATGTGCCCACAGCACGGAGGCCAGTCGATGCGGTACTGGCTACGGCCACTTTCGGATGGTTTTCTCTTGTGTGCCACCGGCACTGGTACCACAAAGATACAAATTCCATTGATGTTCATCTATTTTGATTTGTTTTGATTTGATTTTGATTTTCACTTGCCTCAACAGGCCTTCACAAGTATCACAAGGAGGAAGGTATGCACAGGTGGACTGACTACGTCCCAGGTAGGGGCCATGGGTTATGGCCTGACTAATCTTGCCGGGTCTTCGGATGGTGTTTTTATGTGCCACCGACACAGGTGCTAGATGAGGCTGGCGAACGGCCATGATCGGATGGTGTTTGTTATGTGCCCACAGCACGATGGCCAGTGATGCGGTACTGACTACGGCCACGTTCGGATGGATTCTTGTGTGCCACCGGCACTGGTACCACAAAGATACAAATTCCATTGATGTTCATCTATTTTGATTTGTTTTGATTTTCACTTGCCTCAACAGGTCTTATATATATATATATATATATATATATATATATATTTATATATATCATCATCATCATCATCATCATCATCATCATCATCATCGTTTAACGTCTGCTTTCCATGCTAGCATGGGTTGGACGGTTCAACTGGGGTCTGGGGAGCCCGAAAGCTGCACCAGTCCAGTCAGATCTGGCAGTGTTTCTACAGCTGGATGCCCTTCCTAACGCCAACCACTCCGAGAGTGTAGTGGGTGATTTTATGTGCCACCGACACAGGTGCCAGACGAGGCTGGCAAACGGCCACGCTCGGATGGTGTTTTTTATGTGCCACCGACACAGGTGCCAGACGAGGCTGGCAGACGGCCACGCTCGGATGGTGTTTTTATGTGCCACCGACACAGGCTGGCAAACGGCCACGATCGGATGGTGTTTGTTACGTGCCCACAGCACGGAGGCCAGTCGATGCGGTACTGGCTACGGCCACGTTCGGATGGTTTTCTTGTGTGCTACGTGCCACCGGCACTGGTACCACAAAGATACAAATTCCATTGATGTTCATCTATTTTGATTTGTTTTGATTTGATTTGATTTTCACTTGCCTCAACAGGTCTTCACAAGTGTCACAAGAAGGAAGGTATGCACAGGTGGACTGACTACCACCCAGGTAGGGGCCACAGGTTATGGCCTGACTAGTCTTGCCGGGTCTTTGGATGGTGTTTTTATGTGCCACCGACACAGGTGCCAGATGAGGCTGGCGAACGGCCACGATCGGATGGTGTTTGTTACGTGCCCACAGCACGGAGGCCAGTCGATGCGGTACTGGCTACGGCCACGTTCGGATGGTTTTCTTGTGTGCCACCGGCACTGGTACCACAAGATACAATTCCATTAATGTTCATCTATTTTGATTTGTTTTGATTTGATTTGGTTTGATTTGTTTTGATTTCATTTTGATTTTCACTTGCCTCAACAGGCCTTCACAAGTATCACAAGGAGGAAGGTATGCACAGGTGGACTGACTACGTCCCAGGTAGGCGCCATGGGATATGGCCTGACTAGTCTTGCCGGGTCTTCAGATGGTGTTTTTATGTGCCACCGACAAAGGTGCTAGATGAGGCTGGCGAACGGCCACGATCGGATGGTGTTTGTTATGTGCCCACAGCACGATGGCCAGTTGATGCGGTACTGACTACGGCCACGTTCGGATGGATTTCTTGTGTGCCACAGGCACTGGTACCACAATGATACAAATTCCATTGATGTTCATCTATTTTGATTTGATTTGATTTTCACTTGCCTCAACAGGTCTTCACAAGTATCACAAGAAGGAAGGTATGCACAGGTGGACTGACTAGTCTTGCGGGTCTTCGGAAGGTGTTTTTATGTGCCACCGACACAGGTGCCAGATGAGGCTGGCGAACGGCCATGATCGGATGGTGTTTGTTACGTGCCCACAGCACGGAGGCCGGTCGATGCGGAACTGGCTACGGCCATGTTCGGATGGTTCTCTTGTGTGCCACCGGCACTGGTACCACAAAGATACAGATTCCATTGATGTTCATCTATTTTGATTTGTTTTGATTTTGATTTTCACTTGCCTCAACAGGTCTTCACAAGTGTCACAAGAAGGAAGGTATGCACAGGTGGACTGACTACGTCCCAGGTAGGGGCCATGGGTTATGGCCTGACTAGTCTTGCCGGGTCTTCGGATGGTGTTTTTATGTGCCACCGACACAGGTGCTAGATGAGGCTGGCGAATGGCCACGATCGGATGGTGTTTGTTATGTGCCCACAGCACGATGGCCAGTGATGCGGTACTGACTACGGCCACGTTCGGATGGATTCTTGTGTGCCACCGGCACTGGTACCACAAAGATACAAATTCCATTGATGTTCATCTATTTTGATTTGTTTTGATTTTCACTTGCCTCAACAGGTCTTCACAAGTGTCACAAGAAGGAAGGTATGTACAGGTGGACTGACTACGTCCCAGGTAGGGGCCACGGGTTATGACCTGACTAGTCTTGCCGGGTCTTCGGATGGTGTTTTTATGTGCCACCATGTTCCCACAGCACGGAGGCCAGTCGATGCGGTACTGGCTACGGCCACGTTCGGATGGTTTTCTTGTGTGCCACAGGCACTGGTACCACAAAGATACAAATTCCATTGATGTTCATCTATTTTGATTGATTTTCACTTGCCTCAGCAGGTCTTCACAAGTGTCACAAGAAGGAAGGTATGCACAGGTGGATCGACTACGTCCCAGGTAGGGGCCACGGGATATGGCCTGACTAGTCCTGCCGGGTCCTCTCATGCACAGCACACTTCCATAGGACTCGGTCTTCAGTCATTTCCTTGGTGAGACCTAAAGTTCGAAGGTCGTGCTTCACCACCTCGTCCCAGGTTTTCCTGGGTCTACCTCTTCCACAGGTTCCCTCAACTGCTAGGGTGTAGCACTTTTGCACACAACTATCTTCAGCCATTCTCGTCACATGACCATACCAGCGCAGCCGTCTCTCTTGCACACCACAACTGACACTTCTTAGGTTCAACTTTTCTCTCAAAGTACTTACACTCTGACGATTATGAACACTGACATTACACATCCATCGGAGCATACTGGCTTCATTTCTTGCAAGCTTACGCATATCCTCAGCAGTCACGGCCCATGTTTCACTACCATGTAGCATGGCTGTACGTACACACGCATCATATAGTCTGCCTTTTACTCTTAGCGAGAGGCCTTTTGTCACCAGCAGGGGTAAGAGCTCTCTAAACTTTGCCCAGGCTATTCTTACTCTAGCAGTTACACTTTCAGCACACCCACCCCTGCTACTGACTTGGTCTCCTAGGTAGCGGAAGCTATCAACTACTTCTAGTTTGTCTCCCTGGAACGTGGTAGAAGTTGGTCTCTGCACATTTCCAGTGTTTATTGCTCCTGAGCATCTGCCACAGACAAAAACTATTTTCTTAGGTAGCCTTCCTTTGACATTGCTGCACCTCTTATGTGTCCATAGCTTACACTTGGTGCACCTTATAGAGTTTCTACCTACACCTTTTTTACAGATCGAGCAGGGCCATCTACCTGAAGTCGTTTGTGATTGGTCCACCTTCCTACTTATTAGGACTTTGGTTTTGGCTAGGTTGATTCTAAGGCCCTTCGATTCTAATCCTTGTTTCCACACCTGAAACTTCTCCTCCAGTTCTGATAGTGACTCAGCAATTAGAGCAAGGTCATCAGCATAGAGGAGCTCCCAGGGGCATCCTGTCTTGAATTCCTCCGTTATTGCCTGGAGGACTATGATAAATAGGAGGGGACTGAGGACTGAACCTTGGTGGACCCCAACCTCTACCCGGAATTCTTATATATATATATAGTGTAATAAATAAAATATATGCATACATACAAACATATATGTATGTACCGACATCTACATGTATATATACATGCATATATAAATATATATACGTACAGGACACCACAAAAAGACGTAAAACTCAACAGAAACGAAAACGGAAAAGCCATTTTGTTACAACAGAAAGACAGAGACGTGGAACAGGACGAGAACGAAAACGGGAAAAACATTATTTACAACAGAAAAACAAGGTACAGGACATGCTACACAAGGAAAAATCCCCTTCATCAGCTGTCACTAGTAGACGTAGCGTGTTTCGAAGGCAAGACAGGACACGACTCGTCAATACTAGGCCTTCCTGCGAGAGAATTAAAATAAAATAACCTCGCAGAGGGGTAAAACAAGCACGAAAAAATGTAACACAAACAGGATGTAATAATAGAACTGCACAATAAAATACAAGATAAAAATACAAAATTAAAAATACATGTACAAGAAAATACAAAACGAGAAATAAAATACAATATGAGAAATCAAAATAAACAAGAAAACAAATGAAAAAAACAAACGAAAGGCCTTTGTTCTGGCTGGGACGGAAGAGGTACTGGCGAGCGCAGGGAAACATGACCTTACGGCCTGAAAGCAATGTGCAAAAGGATTATCAGTGACGAAATGAGGAAGAGTGAGAGAGAGAGAGAGATAGATAGAGGAAGACACGTGGCTGAGAGAAGGAAGAGGAAGAAGGAGAGAGAGAGAGGGGAAGGTAAAGCAAAGGGAGAGAATTTCGCGTCATAATTATATTATAAAACAATACTGGGAGGATAAGAGATGGAACGAAGCGAAAATTCGAAAATTCGAAAGAACCCGACGCGAAGCGCTGTCAGACAATAGTGTAATAAATAAAATATATGCATACATACAAACATATATGTACGTACCGACATCTACATGTATATATACATGCATATATAAATATATATACATACAGGACACCACAAAAAGACGTAAAACTCAACAGAAACGAAAACGGAAAAGCCATTTTGTTACAACAGAAAGACAGAGATGTGGAACAGGACGAGAACGAAAATGGGAAAAACATTATTTACAACAGAAAAACAAGGTACAGGACATGCTACACAAGGAAAAATCCCCTTCAATCAATAAATGGTGGGGTTGTGTTGACCGCACGTGGAGAAATGACAAGAGACGAAAAATTATGAAAAGGCAGAATGCTAAATTGAAGGTAAATTTTAATAAAAATGGGTGTATGGAAAATTAAAAAATAATAACTCAACATGCATGTTTCTGGGTCTTGCCCGTCATCAGTCCAGGGCAGCAAGTCCTGCTAGTCTTAGTCACTAGCAGGACTTGCTGCCCTGGACTGATGACGGGCAAGACCCAGAAACATGCATGTCGAGTTACTATTTTAAAATTTTCCATACACCCATTTTTATTAAAATTTACCTTCAATTTAGCATTCTGCCGTTTTATAATTTTTCCTCTCCTATATATATATATATATATATATATATATATATATATATATACATATATATATCAAGGGTGGACTGAGAGGGGGAGGTGCAGCTGAAGTGCACATGCTCCCCTCAAGAAAAGAAGTGTGCCCATCTAAATAATGTTATTACTCCCTTTTCTCCTGGAATTGTATTCTCTTCTGACCTTGTGCCCTCCTTTCGAAAAATTCCTGGGACCTGCTTGTATGTGTATATATATATATATAACCACACACTCATGTATGTATATGTGTATGCACGAATACATAAATATACATGTGAGTGTGTATTTCTTCTGATAAACAAAATTCTCTCAAAAGTTTCCATAAAAATGTATTCTTAAAATATATTTCTGTAGAAAGTTTAAATGACTGTACAATCTGTTCTCAAGCAACTAATTTAAATAGATTATTGGTAAAATACTATGATAATAAAAATAACAAAATATCTTCCAGACAATTCTATAAAAACTACACTTTTTTTTTGCTACATTGTATTACCAAATTGTCACATAGAACTTGCTTATTTCTATTTTCTTCTTTTATTTATTTTTAGATGCCAGACTTCCGTGTCATTGCTGTGGTCAGCTTCCTCTTTCTGCTGTGTACATGGCACCAATTCATTGTTGATAAGCAATGTACAGTGACAACATCAAATCAGCTCAAACAAAATTCCATGGACCATTTTGAGGAACTTCCTAGTGATGAAGTTAATGAAAATTTAAGCATAAATAAACAGGAATTGGTACATTTAAATAATTACCGAACAAAATACATTATTTATTATTGTGTTGGCGAGAAAACCTGTGGGGGATGGGGAGATCGGCAGCTAGGCATAGTGTCTGTATATTTAATGGCGCTTGCCATGGGTCGTCGTTTTGGCATCATGATTTCAAAACCTTGTGAGATTTCTGCCTTTCTTCGACCAAACAAGGTGAACTGGGAGGTGGATGCAAACGAGCTGCATAGCTTGGAAAGTCGTTACCTCTATTTGATTGGCAACAAAGAATACATTCCCCTTCTACAATGGGCAGACTTAGAAACACTTTACCCTGAAGATGTCGTCTATGTGACGACAAACTATGACTATTCGAATGCCTTGAAAGTGAATGTTCGTTACAAAGAACAGCTACTTTGGGCATTGCAAATGTCAAGTGAAAGTGTATTTGCGAAAGTGATGAATTTATTGTTTCGCTTCAACAATGTCCTTCAAATACATCTACAAAATTTCTTTACAGTTAACATCCCCAGACCATATATACAGCTAGTGTGTGCTCAGATTCGAATTGGACGTAACCCTAGCATGCCGGGTGATGAGCCAAGGAATACAATGTCAGACTTGCAGAGTGTGTGGAACTTCTTGAGTAGGTACAACAACACCAGCAAGTACAAAATATTTGTGACAACAGACTCAGAGGAGGTACGGGCAATAGCTTCAGAAAAATTTGCTTCCCAATTTGTGTACAATTCTGGGGAAATAATTCATGTGGATAAACCATATTATGGGAAGAAAAATGTGTGTGATAATGTAATGAAGGTCATTATGGACCAATATATTCTAACTAAATGTGATACATTGTTGGTAAGCCGAAGTTATTTTGGCGAAAATGCTGCAATTATGAGAAAAAATAAAAAAAACACATTCATTTTCAAAACTGGAGAGATATTCGCATGGCACTGAACTGTTATTTAAATTACGCACACACACATGCGCACACACACACATACACCCATTTATGTTTTGTCAATTGAAATTATGCTTTCATTCTAATTAAATGTTTCACATTTGAAATGTGTTGTACACAAAAATCTAACACAGAGTAACTGTGATGTTTTCTGTTTGTAAAGATATATATATATATATATATCAGGTCATCCTATAAGTTTTGTCCGATTTTACCTTTTTTAAAATTGAATGAAATTTAATGGTATTTTAGAATGTCTAATGGCATTTAAAATTATTTTTATGCATTTGTGTACATTTAAACTGATTAAATATTATTTTACAGAATAATAGAATTAAAATTTCTTTGATTAAAACCCTTTCTAACATGGAAGTATCCAAAGAGCATTGAAGGCACATAACGCTTTATAAGTACAAAAAAAGGAAACTCTGCAGTCGAAGTGACTCGAAACATACACTCAGGTTATGAGAAAGAATGCTTGAATGAAAGAACTTGCAGAAGTTCGTTTGCAAAATTCAGAAGTGGAGATTTCAGCCTTGAAGATGAAGATCGAAAAGGACGTCCAGATGAGTTTGATGATAAGCTCGTTGAGGCATTACGCGAAGAAAATCCTGCATTATCAGTTGAAGAATTGGCAATAAAGCTTAGCTCAAACCATACAACTGTTCATCGTCATCTTCAACAACTTGGGAAGGTTCCTAAACTTGGAAAATGGGTGCCTCATGAATTGTCCGAAAGCAGCTGCAAATCCCGAGTTGACATCTGCTTTCTCTCCATCCTTGCGAACTCATTTCACCCTTTTTGGATAGATTTGTGACTGGTGATGAAAAATGGATCTTCTATCGAAATGTTAAACGTTGTAAACAGTGGCTTGGTAAAAGGGAAAAAGCTCATCCACAACTGAGAATGGAACTTCATGGAAAAAAAGTTCCTCTCTACCTGGTGGGATTGTAAAGGAATAATTCACATTGAATTGTTACCACCTAATGCAACAATCAATGCTCAAGTCTACTGTCAGCAACTAGAGCATTTGAACCAAGCTTTGAAGAAAATAAGACCAGCTTTAGTGAATCGAAAAGGAGTGATGTTTCATCAGGACAATGTGCGACCCCACACTGCAAAGATCACATCACAGAAGATCGAAGATCTTGGTTGGGAAAAAATTCTTCCACCTTATTCACCCAACCTTCTTCCTTCAGACTACTATTTGTTTCGTAGTTTACAGAATCATTTGGGGAACACAACTTTTGCAAGCCAGGAGGAGGTTGAAACTAACATTTCAGAGCTCTTCACTTTCAAACCAAAAGTGTTTTACATTGGTGGGATTAAAAAGCTTGTAAATAGATGAAAGGAAGTCATAGATAATCAGGAAAAGTACATTGATGACTAAATTTCAATTAAATATAACATTTGATCTCTTGTTTTCTTTATTCAAAATTCGGACAGAACTTGTATGACCTGATATATATATATAATCTAAAGAGAGAGAGAGAAGCAGATGTGTGTGTGTGCTTATATGTATATGTATATATATAATATATATATATATATATATATAGTAACATAAGTTCATAAAGAACAATTCAAGCTTTTTGAAGGATCCAAAAAGGGAAAAAAAATAATTTCCAATCAAAATTCATCATATTCATATATATATATAATATATATATATATATATATATATATATATATAGTACGTTGAATATTTGTTGTGCAAGATTTTTTATGTGAAGTTGTGTGTTGAAACAGATATTGTTATATTTTGGAATGGTCATATTGCAAGTTTAGCCAATAAAAACACACGCACTATATATTTGGTGTTATTTTGCTTCAGTGTTATTTATTTTTTACATTAATCTTAATCTTATTAAGATTAAGATTAAAGTAAAAAATAAATAACACCAAATATATAGTGCGTGTGTTTTTATGGCTAAACTGGCAATATGACCATTCCGAAATATAACAATATATATATATATATATATATATATATATATATATATATATATATATATAAACATTTTAATTAATGGAAGGTGAATCAAAGTAA